>NC_087206.1:46192124-46194624 GCF_015104395.2 Macrobrachium nipponense | reverse complement strand
GATGATGCTGCATCATGTTCCAGAGGCATTGCGATCTTCTTGGCCCAGTCGATGGGGTTGATTGCAGGATGGGTGTGTGGGAGGTGGGGGGACCTCCCGTCACTGGTTGCTGCTGGGGGGAGCAGCAGTGAACACCCATCCTGCAGTCAAGCCATCGAATGGGCCGAGAAGATCACAGCTCCTCTGGAACACGATGCAACATCACCACTGGTGACAAGTCATGTTGGTTAATCAGGGGCTGTTTCCCTCCTAGTATCCTTTAGTGTTCATCCTTTTCGCTCTCCTTCCAGGTCTCTTCCTCTTTACTTTCATGGCCTCCTGAGGATCTTCAAACACTCTAGCTGCCTGTTCCTTGATGAACTCCCTGACAGCGTCGTATTCTCGTCTTTCCTCAGCATCATGCAGGAGACCGTTGGCATAATTGACCTTCTGCATGATTTCCTTCCTGCGTTGTTGCTCTTCTTCAGACCCTTGGCACCTATCAGGGTTGAACTTGAGCGACCGCTTCCTGTAGGCCCACTCTATGTCCTTCAAATTAGCCGTTTCGGCAATTCCCAGGATGTAGTAGGGGCAGCCGTGACATTGCATTCTTTGGAGGGCTTTGGCGGCTGCAACCAAATCTTTTCGACCATCTAATCCTTCAAGCTGGACCATAGCTTCGCTGTGTCTGCCAAGCAACAAGAGACACAATCCCAGTCTCAGCCTGTAGTCCGCTTGGTCGTCGGCCACATTCAGTAATCTGAGGAAACATTCACAAGCTTCTTCCAGGCGTCCAAGCTTGTAGAACGTGTTTCCTTTTGCTTTGTTCTCTTCAGCCAAGGCATCATTATTAGGCTTTTCATCTTTGTTCTTCTTCGGAAGCGACTGAACTCTGGCTTCCATGATATGGGCCTCCTTCTGCAAACCTTGAGTCTCCTGCGTCTCACGACCGTGATTTTTCACTTGATCCAGATTTCTAGCGAGAACAGACGCTGGCTCTCGCTGTGAGACTCGCAGTCTCTCCTCGAGTTCTGTGGTCACCTGGTTCAGTCTCTTTCTCTCTGCTTCGTGGGCCTTTACTTTTTCCTCAAGGTAGCCACAGTAGAAATCGTTGTCTTCTGCTTGTTTCTGCAGTTCTTCTACTTTTTCCTGGTTCTGCTCACATTCTTTCTCTCTGCATGCGAGTTCCTCATGCAGATTTTCTGCTTCCTTTTCCTTCAGCATCAATGCCCTCTGCAACTCTTCTATTTGCTGCCTCAGATGTTCATTCACCTCTTCAGCAGAGTCGCGTTCTTTACGAAGCCCTTCAGCGTTATGCTTCTCTTCCATCAACTGGTCCAGCAAATCTTGATTTGTCGTGATCAGAGCTGCTTCGTTCAAGTTCAAGTCTTCAATCTCATCCAGGAGGAAAATGTTCTCCCCCCGAGCATCCATCCAGTCTTCCTTCAGGAGAGAGATCATCTCGGTGGCGTAGAAAAGGTCGTCTTCGGCGTCCATCCGGGCAGTTGTAGCAGCATGTTGAGCAATCTGGAGAGCCTTCTGGCCTCCAATGCACTGATGTGCGCGGCCAAGAAAGTCCTCCCAGAACAAGAGCTGCTGCGTTATTACCAATAAAAAATCCGAGGATTCGGATTCCATTTATAATAGGTTGTACCACTGATCCGGTAGGGATCAGAGCCATTGCGTTTTTCACAAAGTTAAATTTACCCAATAAGAGCAAACATGGTTGCCTTTTTTCTTTCCACCCGATCAAAAACTTCAGAATTGGAAAATGCCACTGGAGCTCCAGGGATTCCGCAGAACCTCATTTCGGCTTCGATGCGTCTTTTTTCAGATTCCTGGCGGAGCCTTCTTTCGGAAGGACTTGGAGCGACTGAAGGCTCCTTCTGAAGACTTCGACGGCTTCAGCAGAAACCATGCAAATGGAGACGACTTGAAAAGTGAGTCAATAAATAATGTCTCCATCGTGAAAGGAACTGAAAAGTCAGCTGGAAATTTTTGATATTTCAGTCACAGAATATAATAGCACAAAAGAAATTGATTTTAAAGAATTAAGAATGAAAGGAAAAGGGGATTTCAAGCTTATTTGATGAGGGAAGCGTAAAATTCTTTAGTTCACACAAACACATATAAAATGTATATATATATATATATATATATATATATATATATATATATATATATATATATATATATATATATATATATTATATATATATATATATATATATATATATACTATATATATATATATATATATATATATATATATATATATATATATATATATATATACTATATATATATATATATATATATACTACATTATATATATATTATATATATATATATATATATATATATATATTATATATATATATATATATATATATATATATATATTTGCAACCATACATTTTGGATATTTTCATCAGTGTCTCTGATCACTGTTAATACATTACCATGAGAGAGAGAGAGGGAGGGATAGAGAGAGAGAGAGAGAGAGATTAGGATGCAGTTT
>NC_087206.1:46177899-46191624 GCF_015104395.2 Macrobrachium nipponense | reverse complement strand
TTATCATACAGCAGATACTCTACTACCTTCTTTCCCTGCCGAGGCAGATAGAGAAAGGAAAAAACTTTTTACTATCTTCGTTCTTTTCGTTAATAGAACGATAGAAAGAGAATATATTTCCTTAAGGAAGGAAGTTACCAGGAACTCTTTAATCTTCGTAATCCTTCCTCATCAAAATCGCGGAAGAGACAGAATTCCTGTTCATCTCTAGGGTTTACGGGAGGAAGTAGATATTTCCTATCCGCCATCATACCCAAACGTCGATAATGATTCTTATTAAGAAACCAAGGTTCTCCCGTACGTCTTGGTAAAAACTTCGACATGACTGTTGCTTATCAAATACGGAGGCGTCCCGAAAAGCGTCTCAAAAGCGTCCTGCCTTTCAAGGGGAGCGCCGCTCATGAAGCGTGCTAGTCATAAGCCGAGTACGGTGATCGTCTCTGGACGAGTATTATGGACGTTCGCAAACTCCTGACAAAGACGGCGGCCGCTTGTGCGACATCTTGCGTCTCTGTCACGCTCATCGACACTTCCAGAAACGCACTCAAAAGGACGCCTTAGGGTACGCCTTCTTCCTTTTCACAGTAAGAATGATAAGGCGATCTGGGCGCTTAACAGCGTTCTTCCTATTTCCTTCTTCTTTCTCCCATGTGTTGGAAAGTCGTCAAATTGTTAAGGCGGCGATTACAATCGCACGACAATAGAGAGAGGACGTGAAGCGTCCTCCTCAATAAGCTTCTATTTAAAGGGGCGCGAGTCCTTCCGAGAGCTCCAACCCCTGTACGGGGAGGAGCCTCAGAGGACGAGAAGCAATCCTTCAGGATTCGTGCACGTGCACGATCTTTGGCAGCCTGAGAAGCATCTTCAGGTCTGCCGAAGGGACGCCAGATCGGTGGGGGTTCCTCGTAACCCTCCTTCGGCTTTCGACATGCCTCTCCCTGTGTCCTGGGAGTCCGACAGAGGTCTAGACCTAGAGGCATTATAAGGCCGATCTGACGCCCCCTACCACACTAGGGGCAAAATCAACATCACTACACTCACAACACTGATTGGAGAGCGCAGCACTTTTTCAAGCTTACTTGATGTAATCCACCATAATAGAAAAGGGCATTATTCTCACAGAACTTCCCTCTAGGCCCGTAAGCCATACCACAGGGGTTAGGCAAATAAAGTCTACGGAGAGGTTAGTAGGTTCATTATCCTAACTTCTGTTACTGTGGAGGAAGACCTCCTGATTCTATCACGCTCTAATTTGCGTACATACGAATCATACGTCTCTTTCGGAATCAGTCAACATTACACTAATTACATTGATCTTTCAACAAAGAAACATGTAAACGTCATGTATACTAAGCGAGTGTCTACCGAAGGTTTCGGTAGCCTCCCCTTACCCGTTTGCAGACAACAAAGTCTGAAACTAGGCTAACTAGATTCAGACATCATATGCAATGAAAAAATTTTAATTAATTTATGATAGCGTATGCCTAGCCACAAATCCAAGTCAATCATTCAAAAAAAATAAGTAGGATACTTAAGCGGCTAATGAAGTTTCAAAATCCTAGGCGGAGGTAGTGGAAACAGGTGTTTTCACTACCGCGACAGAGAAAAATCTGAATAGAAAAGTGGGAATGATTCCTGATATCCGCCTCCCAGCGGCGGGAATGGGTACTAACCACCTGGCCGCCCACTGCGTGTGCCGGGAGTTTTGAAATTCTGTCGGACTTCGGAGAATACAGCTATATATATATCTGACAGGTAAGTTTCATGAACAAAAGGGTCTTTTGTAGGTCCTCCAAACATCTTTTCTGTGACTTGGCTCTGATAAGCCAGTCGTCCAAGTAAAGGGACACCCCTCACTCCCTCCAAATGTAGCCATCTTGCTACATTTTTCATTAGTCCTGTGAAAACCTGAGGGGCTGTTGAAAGGCCGAAACACAAGGCCCTGAAATTGGAATATCCTTCCTCCCATCATGAACCTGAGGTATTTCCTTGAAGAAGGGTGGATCGGCACATGGAAGTAAGCGTCCTGAAGATCTAGGGACACCATCCAATCCCCTGGACAAAGAGCCGCCAACACTGAGGATGTCGTCTCCATGGCGAAACTTCCTCTTTTCTACAAGAAAATTTCAGGGCGCTTACATCCAGACGGTCTCCATCCTCCTGAGCTTTTGGAACTAGGAAAAGGTGGTTGTAAAAGCCCGCTGAGCATGGGTCGCTCACTAGCTCTATCGCCTCTTTCTCTAGCATTTGTTCTACTGCCAGAGTAAGAGCTTGGCTCATGATGGGATCCCTGTACTTGGCCACCAACTCCCTCGGAGTCGTCGTCAAAGGTGGTCTTGCTGAGAAGGGAATCAGATATCCTTTCCGGATAATCGAGAGGGACCAGTTGTCCGCTCCTCTCTGTGCCCAGACTTCTGCGAATCTTAGTAGCCTGGCACCTACAGATGTTTGGAGGACTTCTTTCCTACTTTTTCGCTCTGGTTAGAGCGATGAGAAGGATCTTCCTCTCTTGAAGTATCTATTAACTCTTGAGGTAGAGGCTCTAGAAGGAGGGCCCCCTCGAAAGGGCTCCTGTCTAGCTGGAGTCTCCTTCTTAGTCTTAGTCTGGAAGGTCGTTCTAGGTTTCCGGGCCGACTAAGCGAGCATATCTTGAGTAGCCTTCGCGGAGATAGCTCCAGAGATGTCTGTATTATTATTCTTTTGGAAAGAGAAGAGGCGAAAGCTGCGAATATAGTAGCGAGGCTCTCTGAGCATGAGAGACTGACTGGTCAGAAAGAGCAGAAGACGATCTTTTCTTAATAACCCCTGCTCCAAACAGGGAGGCTACTTCGCTAGATCCATCTCTCACTGCCTTGTCCATGCACGTAAGTACACTGTGAGATCCTCGGGCGAAAGGGAATCCGGGTTCTGAGTCCTTTTAGCTAAGACCCCCAACGACCAGTCAAGAAGTTGAAGACTTCCAAGACTCTGAACATTCCCTTCAACAGGTGGTCGAGCTCGTTCATCGCCAGGTAGTTCTTAGCAGACAAGAGGGCCGAGCGTCGGGAGCATCCACCAGTGAAGAGAAGTCCGCGTCTGCAGATGAGGGAAGACCCAGGCCTAGGGGTTCTCCAGACTCATACCAGAAACCAAGTTTCCCCAGTAAGCTTAGAGGAGGGAAAGAAAAAACAGTCTTCCCTTTCTCCTCCTTAGAAAGAAGCCAATCACCAAAACCTCTCAAAGCCTTCTTCATTGAGATGGTTGGTTTCATTCTCACACAGGAGGAAACCTTCGTCTTCTTAGATGTCGAGAATAAAAGAGAGGAGAAGGAGGAGCGACCGGAGTAAGCGCGTCTCCAAACTCCTGAAGAAGAAGAGAAGCATTGTCGTAAAACCTCCTTCTTGGCGCGAATTAAGGCAGCCTGGGAATGAACATCAGGATCTACCGAGGGGACGCCTGATCGGTGGGGGTTCTCCCTAAACTTCCTGCGGCTGTTGACTTTCCTCCTCCACTGGGACTGGGAGTCTGGAAGAGGTCTAGGCTGGAAGCATTAAGGAGCCGATCAGACGCACCCCTCCACTGCACTGGGGGCACTGCACAAATCACTTGCACTATCACTCTTCACCTCTTACCTTGCAACGAACGAATTTTCTTCTCCATGCTATGGATCGCGGCTCTCATGGTTGCCACTTCCGAAGGCGTATCTGTGGGTTCGATGCAGGGAGCAGGAGCTGAAACGGGAGAATGATCTAGTGCTACGACAGGATTATCTACTTCTACCTCGCTAATACGAGACTTACTCGAACTTCTAGACGAAGCTTTCCTAACCCTGTCTTTCTCCAACTTCCTTAAGTAGGAAGAAAGAGACTTCCATTCACCCTCATCCAACTTCTCACATTCATTACAAGGGTTAATAAAGGAACATTCATTACCCCTACACTTCAGCATACTGCGTGAGGATCTAACCGTTGCTTTCGGTAGCCTCACCTTGCATCATCCATAGAAACACACCCTAAACATAGCAGATTTCTTAACCTCTACATCAGGACATCTTGAAATCAAAGAAAAATCCAAACCAATATCCAAAAAAACAATCCACAAGCACGTATGCCAAGCCAACAAGATCAGTACTTCACCGAAAGTCAGTCCAAAGATCCAAGGCAACGAGAAACGAATTTAACTATCAGGAGGTAACGACCACAGGTGTAGTTGACACGGCGACAGAAAAATCTTGGCTGGAAAGGGAGATTGGTTCATACATCCGCCACCCAGCGGCGGGTAAGGTAGATCACCTGACCTACCTGTCGCGTGTGCCGCGAGTTTTGAATTCTGTCGTGACGTCAGAGACGTATAGCTAAGTATATATCTGACAGGAAAGTTCATGTACAAAAAAAATAAATTCAAGAAGATGTCTGTATAACTGACTCGCTCACTCTATAAAAGAAGTGTCGGTATGGTAACAGGGGCGAGTGAGACCACTACCACGAGCCTGTTGCCATTTAGAACTTCCCACATCAAAATCCCCCACCTGAGAGAGACGATCCAAAGGTGAATGCGTCTGCTACTACTACTAATACCCACGCCAAGCGGGCTGCAGCGCCTCTAGTGGTCATCCTTTTCTCAAGATGTCCATCTTGGGCTGCAGGGTGGGAAATGATGGGGGGGTTTCACAGGGCGACACGAACCCATCGCCCAGAAATAGATTTTTCCTACGTCAAAATCCCTTTTCTGGGCTCAGTTCGTGTCGCCCTGTGAAATAGTACCAGAGAAACAGCACAAGATGACAATGAAGGGTCTCAATGAAACTATAAAATAAAATAAAGGTATAATATAAGTGAATCAAAAGTTATGATACAAGATTACAATATAATGGTACTTAAAATTAGCTTAATATAGTAATAACAGGTAAAGCAGAGCTTAATAACATGGTATCAAAACAAAATTGTTAGAAGATTCACTAAATCTAAATTAATATATGTACAATTATAGACAAAAGTTTATGTGTTCTGCCCTAGCATAAAAATAAGGGTAGAAACACTGAAGCACATTAATATGGCAGATTATGTGGGTGTCCCTAGCAAAAAAAGGGACATTCCCACAATATGTCATCATAGCAGCTAAGGCTAGAGGACCATGTAGAGCTTAACGGTAGGGTAAGACATGTTAGACAAGGTAGGTAGAAAGGAGACCTGGATCTTCAACTACGACTACTGTGCAGAGTCAGGGGAAACTATGTTTCCCGCTGCCACTGCTGAAAATTTTAAGGATTCCAAGGACTTTAGGTAATGACGCTTGAAGACTGTCGGTGATTTCCATCCAGTATATTTCTTAAGATCATCAAAATTCATATGTTGGAAATAGTTAATAGAGGTAGCTACTGCCCTGATATCATGTGCTTTTGGGAATGATTCAGGATTGGCTTGCTTAATGAAGTAAAGAATCTGCTGCCTGATTCCTTTTACTGATAAGGTGCCACCTCTTTCTCTCATATAGAGAGGACCTGAGGATCTAGAGGATGTCCGAGACAGAAAGGCTCTTAAGGTCATTACTGGACAGAGAGAGGGATCTTGGTAAGAGGAATGACTTTCCAAGGTGCCCACCTTGCTAAAGGATCCTCATTTTTCTAGCTAAAAAAACTGCGATCAGGAGAAAGCAAAACTTCTCCTGAAGGGAGAAATTCCACATGTCCCGTATCTCTGGATAGAGCCGACAGTTCTGAGATTCTGGCCCCTGAGGCCAAGCTTAGTAAAATAGGCGTCTTTCTAAGTAACATTATAAATGTGCAAGAAGAGTTGTCAGTGTCCGAAGCTAGTTTGAGGACATAATTCAAAAACCATGAAACTGATGTAGGTCTCTCAGAAGGTCTAAGTCTAGCACAGGCTTTGGGAATAGACGTAAAGTAAGATTCTGTTAAGTCTATTTGAAAACCCAACTGAAAGATTTTCTTCAAAGCTGACTTATTAGTGGTAATAGTGCTAGCTGCTAAACCTTTCTCAAATAAGGACCTGAAGAAGGATATAGCTAAGTTAACAGTCATGGTTGTAGTGTTTGTTTCCCTCAGGAAAGATGCTAACTTTTTGACAGCAGAATCATATTGCCTCAGAGTTGATTCCCCTCTTATCTGATTCTAGGAAGAGGATATTCTGGGGATCAATATCTGCATCTTTTTAGCCGCAAACTTCATGAGGTCCATAAAGTTAGGGTCTTGAGAATTCCTGAGGAAGCGAACACAGTCCTCATTTGTACTGATTGGGACAGTTTGGGATTGGGAATCCGTCGAGGTCGAAGACCCAATTCCAGTAGTAAGGGGTACCAGTTGCTCTTTGGCCTATCCGGAGCTACAAGAGCTACTTGTCCCTTGAAAGTCCTGAGTTTGTTCAGAACTTTCAAGAGAAGATTCACTGGAGGAAAGAGTAAATCCTTCTCCACTGATTCCAGTCTATGGACAAGGCGTCCGTGGCATAGGCCAGAGGGTCCAGGTTGGGGGCCACATAGCAAGGGAGCTTGTGGTTCGCTTGTGAGGCGAATAGATCTACTTGGAGACCTGGAACACTCCGGCGTATCCACTGGAACGACTTGTTGTCCAGAGACCACTCTGATTCCAGAGGGACTGAACGGGACAAGGCGTCCGCTATCACATTCCTTACCCCTACTAAATGGGTGGATGATAGATGCCATTTGTACCTGTTTGCTAAGGAGAAAATGGCTATCATGACATGGTTCACATGTTTGGATTTGGATCCCCCTCTGTTGATGCAGTGTACTACTACTGCGCTATCCAAAAACCAGCCTAGATGAGACTTCTTCGGGGGAAGGAGGACTTCTTTAGGGTAAGAAATACTGACATTGCTTCCAGAACGTTTATGTGGAGCTGGCGGAACTGAGTAGACCAAGTCCCTGAACTTTTTTGAACTGAGAGTATCCTCCCCAACCGGTTAGGGAGGCGTCTGTGTGAATAGTTAACGCCGGAGGAGGATATTGAAGGGGAACTGACTTGGACAGATTCTTTACCTTCGCCCATGGACGAAGTTGGTTGCGAAGGATTTGCGGAATCACTGACAACTTGTCTCGAGATTTGACATTTGTTCTCTTGAGCGCCAAACTCGATTTATATCTTTCAGTCTTGCCTTCAGAAGACGTCCGTCACTGAGGCAAACTGGAGGGGAACCTAGGATTCTTTCCTGGTTTCTCCTCGAAGCTTGCTTGTTGTTGAGGAATTGCTCACTGACTTGGCTATTTCTTTTCTTTTGACCACCGGAATTGACAGATTGTGAGAGGATAAGTCCCATTGGATGCCTAGCCACTGAAAACGAGTCTCCGGAGTGAATCTGGATTTCGTTTTGTTTATTTGGAACCCCAGATGTTCCAGGAATTGAATTACCTTCTCTGTGGCTCTGCGGCATTCCTCGACGGTTGGTGCCCAAATCAGCCAATCGTCGAGGTACGCTACTACCATTATCCCTTGTGATCTCAGTTGTTGAACTACTACTCCGCTATTTTCGTGAATACCCTGGGGCTACATTCAGTCCGAAGGGCATCACCTTTGAAAGAGAATGCCTGGTCTCCTAGCTTGAAAACCTAGGTATAGGGCGGAAGTGTCTCGCGATAGGGATATGATAGTATGGTCTGTAAGATCGATAGAGGTGGTGACGGCCCCACGGGGAAGTAAGGTCCGTACCTGCGAGATGGTCAGCATTTTGAACTTGTCGCAACGAATGAAAAAGTTTAGCTGGGACAAGTCTAAGATTATTCTTCTTTTTGAAGAGCCTTTCTTTGGCACGCTGAACAAGCGCCCTTGAAATTTTAGATGTCTGACTCTCGACACAACTCCTTTCTGAAGGAGCTCCTCTGCATAATCTGCCAATTCCTTTGATGGTAGTTGAAGAAATGATTTGGTTGGTGGAGGATCTTTGATCAACTCCAACCTAGTCCTTTGGACACAATGCTCTGTGCCCATTTGCTGAACCCCCACCTGTGACGGAAGAGGAACAGCCTCCCTCTTACCTGGGGAGCCTCACTGCTGCTGTGTGGGATGGCCTCCACGTCCCCCTCGGAAGTGCTTACCTCTGTTGGTAGCCCTTCCCGAACCTCGCTGGCGAAAGTTACCTCTCGCCCTACTTCCCCTTGAGAACCTATTGAAGGTTGGGAAACCCTGGCTTTCAAACATGGGATTGAAAGCTGGGGAGACGGTATACGAGGTCGAGGGTTGGTTCTGGGGGGATAGCAAGAGGATGGGTTGGCTCTGTCCTTTTGACGTCGAAGGCTGACCCGGTTGGGTGACTGGAACGGCCTGGACAAAATGCTGCTGCTGCTGGTGCTTCTGTTATGGTTGGAACCTCTTAGTCTTCTTAAGTTTCTTACCAGAAGAGGGAGGGTTCTCCTGCTTCCTCTTGGTTGAGATACCCCACCGAGCTCTAAGGCTTTGGTTAAGCCTTGAAGCTTCGTGGTGCACCTCATTCACAGAAGACTCTGGGAACAGGTCCGCGCCCCATATGTTGGAAGCGAGAAGTCTATTCGGTTCATGGCGAATGGTAGCCTCTTACAACACATGCTTACGGCAGTTCCTTCTGGCCACGAAAAAGTCAAAAGCATCTGCTGAGACTTAGCCAAGATCTTAAAAAGAGGCTCCGTACCATACGAGAGAGCAGCCATTTCAGTTATGACTAGGGAGTTGAGTGATCTCCCTAGCCTAGTCCTTGAGTCAAATTCTGCCTGAATGAGGCTATCAGGCAGTCTAGGTAGCTTCTCACCGAAGTTCCATGGCACAGTCCGGTTTCAGCTTTCCTACCGTGAAAGTAGCCCGGTAGGTTTTCCCATAGTTCTCCAAACGCAGGGAAGAGAGGAGATGTGGCTCTGCTTCCCTGAGCTGTGGAATGGGTTCATCCTTCATAGCTGCTTGAAGGGTTGTCACCATCTTTGTTGTAAAGGGGAGTGAAGCCTCCTCCTCCGTGGCAAAAATGGTGAAGGGACTCTTGAAGGCCTGGAGTCCGGTATTGGAGCAATCCCAATCCTCCAGACAGTGAACCCACTCCCTCTGGGCATGGTCCCTACTATACAGGACAGTCTCCCTAGGGATCTTGTCTTCCCTATGAGAGCTGTCTCTGTTAGTGGCATGCATACCCTATAAAAGGGTTTGGGTCAATCCGGCAGGGTAGAACTCAAAGTCCTCGATCCTTCTCGTTCCACACTCCGGTATTGAGATCATACCATCCTTGAAGGAAGCATAGGCTGCTACCCTCCAAGGATTGTTCATAGAGAATGCTGGCAGGGAGTCATGAGCAGGTAACTGGGCCAGACCAGAACCTACCACCGGGAAGTTGGCCTGAGAAGCCTGGTTCAGACCAGCAAAGTGGTTATCGTGATCTAGTACACGATTAGAGAGGTCCTGGATGGACTGACCTAATTGGTTGATGGTATTGGAGAGTTGAGCAAACATTTGCTCAAATCTCGTACCAAGCGATCCAACCATTTTCTCCTACTGTAGAACTCCTGCCGAAAAAGGTAGCAGGGTCAAAAGGCACTAGAGCCCGTGACCCGGCGGAGTCAACGGGGGATTCCGGCAGCAACGGGAGGGTGTGGCTCGGTTGGAGCGCGGACCTTCTCCTTAGAACTTTGCTTCTAGACCCTATCGAGTGTGAAGGTTCAGATTTTCCCTTCACTTGCTCCGGAGTAGAAGCCGAAGACTTTCGTGAGAACAGGAAGACTTGGACGTCTTGCTTTGCTCTCTTCATGAGGGTCTTCTGTTCTCTGTGACCTTTTACCTTAAGGGCACAGAAGCGACCTTTTACCTTAAGGGGGCGTAGAGTAGGGATCTCAGATCCCGTAAAGCCTTGGAAAGAGGAGGAGGAAGGAACAGGGGAAGAAGATCCAGGTGCGCCCAAGGGAAACCCTTGAGCGCCCAAAGCACCTACCTCGACTAACAAGTCTTCTTCACCTACCGTCATTGGCTCTACGTTTATGTCTAGGGTGGCGACGTCCGGCACGATGTCCTGGCCCGACACGCTAACGAAGGCTTGCTGCACCTCCCGTTGGATGGAGGCTATCGCTGGAGCAGCTGTGGCGGGGTCTACATAACCCGTCGCTTTCCCTCCGGGGAAGATCTGGACAGCCAACTTCTTGTCTAGAATGTAGGGCTGTCCTTTGGCGGCGTTCCTGCCGAAGCCGCCCACCCATGCTTTCAGAGTCGCTAGGGCGACCTCCTTCACAGCAGCAGCCTGAAAGAGAGGACCAATGAAGTCCTTTATGGCGGAGCTGTAGGTTAAGAACGAAGCTTATAACTAAGACTTAAACTAAAATATATTGAACATATATGATGGAGGAAGTAACTATCTTGATATCTACTTACTCCGTCCAACAACTGACTCACGAGGTCATGGCATATGGTGCATGCCTCGTGGTGCCAGACGATCAGTTCGCCATGGGTGGTGGCGCACGGGGCGTGGGTCCTGCACTCCTCGTGGCCACAGGGGTCCTGAAGAACCGCATTACAGCCCGGTTCCTGGCAGTTGGTAGCCTGTAAGTGGAAAGATACATGAGTATCAGTGATACACACTTACAGTCTATGTACGAACTCCGTTGCATGCCGGAGTATACAAGTTATTTTAAAAGTAGTCCTCCACCGAAATACGTGTGGGCGCTAGGGCGTTCTGGTTGGAGTCTCCGGTGTACACCGGGGACGGAAAAAAGAAACAACCAGAAGGATAATACAACCCTAGCGAGGATAGAGAGAAGAACCACGACGGAGAACAGAGGAGGCATGCCAAGAATAAACTAACAAAAATATGAAAGGAGCATGTATACTTCATACAGGGAGTAAGACATGCCTCCCTTCCGACTACTAGAGGATGTCCCGGGTAAGGAAGCAAGCGCCCCTCCGGTAGCAGGAAAAGAAGGTATGTAGTAGGCAAGCTTCTAGGACCACTGGGAAAACTCCCACCCCGGTGGCTGGCGGAGCCAGCTCCTACTCCCAACAACCGAAAGGGCCCCCGGCTAATGAGCAGGGACTCGGTCCGTTGGTGGTGGGATAGAGAAGAAGGGGGGGGAAAGAGCGAACGAGACACACCGGAGAGGACCGAGGAGGCCGGAGGGAGGGGTGGCCAACCCCAACCCCCTTCCACGCCGGAGCTCCACGGATCCCGAGTCGAATAAGTGGTCCCCCCAGTCTCCCAGCTGTCCGGGCCTCCCAGGGGCCCCCTCGAGAGAGAGAGAGAGGGAGGGAGGCGCTCACGCGGTTGTCATGACGACCGTGGTGAGCCCGGCCAGACACCCCCCCTTACCGCGCGGAAGGGAGGGAAGGGAGCTGGGTAGGGTGCCCAGAGAAACACGTGATCAAGGGTGGACCAAGAGGTGATAAGCAACACAACCACTAGGCAAGTGACCACATGAACCCAACTGTACCAAGTGTGAATGAACACGTAAAAGTAATAGAACTGCCGAGGTACTGGACGCCCCTACAGCTAGCCTAACACAGAATAAATAAACAAACACTAGATAAAAATCATTAATAAATAAACACATACATCGTACAAGGATGGAAGGAACACACGAGTGAGAGAGAAAGAGGTCCAGGAGAAGACGAACCGTTCCGAAGAACAGTCGACTACTCGAAGCCAGCCGTAGCCGATGAAGAGCAAAAGCTGGGATGCTGGACTAGGGATAAACACTGTAGCCCTAAATACCTAAACCATAGAGATATCTGGGTGATCAAAGGTATGGGAGGTGAATTCCTAAAACCTATAATACGATGCAAATAAATAGTGTAACACGTGATAAGAACCCATGAAAGGAAAGAAAAGATGTCCCAGTATGGAGGACTGGGAAATCTTAACAAACACGAGGCGGGCCCATGGCCAGTGGCGGACTGGCCAGGTTGCCAGCTTGCCCGATGGCAAGTGGGCCCCTCACACATGGGCCCCCTACACATTTGACCATGGAAAATTTCATTTGTAAACAAATTCCTTTCTAAATGTAAGATTATATATATATATAGATATATATATATATATATATATATATATATATATATATATATATATATATATATATATATATATATACTTATGACTAGTTGGGCTCCAAGAGGCCCTTGGCTTAGAATATCACTAGCTATTTGTCACTAGTATATGCAGCATGTAAGACAAATAATTTTGTGAAATATATGTGTTTCTATATGTCAATAGGGAATACCTTCAAACTCGAATATAAGAAAAGAAATGGCTATTTTTAGAAGACAAAACATATATATTAATAATAATTGTGGATTTTATATTATATTATATATATATATATATATATATATATATATATATATATATATATATATATGTGTGTGTGTGTGTGTTGTGTGTGTACTATATACGTAGCTTTCTCTTCCAAAGAGCTGGGTAAACATTCCTTTTAATCAATCAAATCTCTCTCTCTCTCTTTCTCACACACACACACATACAGACACCCATATATATATACGTGTATATATATACGTATATGTGGGTGTGTGTGTGATATTGTATATATGAGAGAGAGAGAGAGCAAACAACTCACTAGTATCGTACAGGACGGTACAGGTACGGAACACGATCACAGCCACTGTTGTCAAGATTAAAATATCACTATTCTCGTTAGGGTCATTTAGGTTGCCATCTGTTGATATCTTTTATTTCATATAAATTGACTAACTATATATTACGCATGTTAATACGCGCATTGACACACGGGGACGATCCCTTATCTAAAGTGTATTGTGGGCATTGAAAAAGACAATTCCTTGCAGCAATTGTGCAGTGGTAGGACTGCAGTGGCTCAACACGCCTCAGCCGTCGTCCACGGATACAATCAGTTCTGTAGCTGTACAGTAATGTATTTGACTAGTGACTGAAGTGTTATTACCTTGACAGACTTCCTTAAGAAGTGAGTTGCATTGATTTTGGTTTCTAACCAGTCCTTTTGGTCTATCAGCATCTGATAGATCTCGCGAAGATGATGAAAAAATGTCAAAGAAATGAAAATTCAAAATTATGATTTGTGATAAGCCGATCCTTACTGTGCTACGGTCCATGGCAAACTAAGAGCAATGTTGATATTGAAATATGACGTAGCTATAAGCTTTCAGGGCCTAAGCACATATTTCCTATTTAACTATACTTGTGACTTGTTACACGAATGTGACTTCACAAATTATCCAAATAAATTATCCAGTTCTAAATTAATTTACAGTGACTAATTCAGCTTTTTCAATATTGTTTATTGTAGGATTGCATACATATTCTTGATCCAAGTTTTGGTTTCCGTTAACTTTCATTAATTTACAGATTTCATATACACATCGGGCACAAAATCACACGCACACAAAAGGGATTTTGACGTAGGAAAAATCTATTTCTGGGCGAGGAAGCCGTGTCGCCCAGTGAAATGTGTCCTCTTTAGCACTATTTCTAGTAAAAATATTGCTATGATACCAGAGAACTGCTAAATTGGACTAATGTCAGAAGTCTCTGACTCGCTCACCTAAATAAAAGGTGTCGGTTATAGAACTGGGGCGAGTGTTAAACACTACCACAGTAACCCCTCCAATTAGCCTTTTCCTCATCAAAAGACCCTGAAAACGGGGGAGCCAGACCTATAGGTCACACCCAGCTACCCTGTTTGAAGGGGACTGCGGCGTCATACTTATCGATAGCAAAGAAGCTTGGTGCACAGCAAGGGGGGGGGGAAGGGGGGGGGAAAAAGGAAAAAGAAAAAAGGGGGGAT
>NC_087206.1:46115399-46172899 GCF_015104395.2 Macrobrachium nipponense | reverse complement strand
TAACAGACAAGAACATTTGATAATATCCAAAGCAAGGCTTTTGAATTTGTAATTGAATGTAATGAGGAAATTTCGCAGATGAATTTGAATGAACATATAACATTTCAAATTGATGCTTTGGAAGATGCATTGCCAGTTAAGAGAAAGAAGAAGATAAATATGTCAGATGAACTTACTAGTGATGGAGGAAGCTCCTCAGATCCCCTAGTTGATTTTAGAGTAAATGTGTTTACTTTATTAATGGATCGTATTGTTCAGTCATTGGAATCACGCTTTGTACAACACAAACAGTTGTATAAAGATTTATCTTACTTGGACTCTACAAATTTTAAAACAATTGCTGAGAAAGGTCTTGAGGATGAAGCATTGAGAGGAATTATCAAGTTGTTCCCACAAATCATCGAAGATCAAGTGAAATTGGAACAGTTTTCTTTTGCTTCAAACTTTGATGTTTTAAAGTTATTACTTAATGATGGTGAAAATGTGGGCAGCAGTTGCACCAACTGTAACATGTGCACTACTTGCCCATCTTGTATACTGAAAATTCTAGCTTCCAACAGACTTCATGAAAAGGCATATGATAACCTTTATGAACTATATAAAATAATTTGCACCTTATCTGTTACCCAAGTATAGTGCGAGAGGGCATTTTCAAAACTGAAGATTAAAAAGACAAGGTTCTAAGAAATTCAGTGTCTGAGGAAAACTTGGAATCTTACATGTTACTACCCATTGAAAAGGAAATGTTAGATGAGCTGGACAATGAAGTAATTATTAACAGATTTGCACAATCCTCCAGTGAACTTAAGTGATTGCTCCTAATATAGTGGGCTGCATGTAATAGGTTATTGTAGTTTTTAGCTGTCTATAAACAAATTGTGCAGTACAAGTACGCTTAGATATATCCGAATATTTCAAAATTCTTAATAAATTGGTGTATGCATGTTATACTTCTGTATTGAAAGTATACTTTTATTTTGTGTATTTCACAAGGGTCTAAAAAAAATTATGAAAGTAAGTATTCAAAACCATATAAATCTAGTCTTTTGATGGGCTAGACTAAATAAAGGGGAGGTGATGAAATTTGACATATGTATGATTAATGATAAATGCTATATGTCTGAATTATTTGAAAGAAAACTTAAGTAGAAAACGTATAAAGAATGCAGGCTATATGTATCTTCTTGATTTTCTTTAAAGGTTTATTGAATTACATTTTTAGTTTGCAAACATTTGAAAATAGCACTACTTTACATTTCATTAAACTTTTGATTATAAATTTAACTAAGCAATAATGTATCTATATTTGGTATTACTTTTACATTATGTCTAGGTGATTTACACTTATTAGTAAAAAATAAACGTTCTAATATTCTGTCTTCTGTTTCAACATGTGCGTTTTCAAATATTTTATGCATTTTCAAATATTTTATGTATTTGTTATGTGAACTCTATAGTATTATGACTGAGGGTTGGAGTGGGCCCCCTCTTTTGTCACCTGGCAACCACAATTTTTAGACCCAGTCCGCCACTGCCCATGGCTGCCACGAGTCAACCGGGGTGACCGTATATAACCTAAAAAACGGAAAATACTGGTCCCTGGAAGACAAAAATACGAAATCTAAACCTTTCGGGTACTTAACTTAGCTGCGGCAATAGCTGAGCGTTCCATGCTGAATGATAAATCCAAGAGGACGAGAACAACACAGAGGAAAAAAAATCATGTGTGTCGCAAACGAGCTAATAGAAAAGGATGACCACTAGAGGCGCTGCAGCCCGCGTGGCGTGGGTATTAGTAGTAGTAGCAGACGCATTCACCTTTGGATCGGCTCTCTCAGGTAGGGGATTTTGATGTGGGAAGTTCTAAATGGCAACAGGCTCGTGGTAGTGGTCTCACTCACCCCTGTTACCATACCGACACTTCTTTTATAGAGTGAGCGAGTCAGTTATACTGACATCTTGAATTTATTTTTTCTCTGGTATTTATTAGGTTATTTACCTTAGAAATAATGAACTAAGGGAATATTTCAGAGGGCGACACGAACTGAGCCCAGAAATTAAACAATATGAGCGCGCGAACAACACTGTAGTACAGTGGGGCCTCGATAATCGCAGGGGATAGGGCCCAGAACCCCCCCATGATAAGTAAATACCCATGTTATCCTGGTACCCTCCCTCAAAAATTGCTTAAAACTGCCTACTTTAATAGTTAACTCACCCAAGACCACTATTCCAATGTTTATAACTGCCTACTTTAGTTCAAACACCAAATATGTCTTCAACTATCACCTTAAACTAAATTCAAGACAGTTTCAAAGTTATTTTACAACATTAGCCTTAAAAAAGGGATTTTGACGAAGGAAAAATCTATTTCTGGGTAACGACCTGTGTCGCCCTGTGAAATGGTTCCTTTGATACTATTTCTTAGGAATAAATATTGCTATTAATCCTAGAGAAAAAAGAAACAATATAATGCCAAGATAAATGGCTCGCTCACCTCTAATAGAAGTGTCGGTATAGTAAGGAGCGAGTGGAATCACTACCAGAGGTCCCTTGCCATTTAGCTTCTTCCTTCGACAAAACCCTGAACTACGGAGGAGCCGTGCTATAGCTCCCGGTCTACTACTACCGTGAGCGCCTCCGACGCCTGAGACGTCATTCCTGAAGATAGCCTCCAAGCTTGAGGTAAGCTGGGTGAGGACAATCTAAGTACAGGGTGGGGTTTCACAGGGCGACACAGGTCATGTTGCCCAGAAATAGATTTTCCTTCGTCAAAAACTCCCCTTTTCTGGGCTTAACCTGTGTCGCCCTGTGAAATAGTACCAGAAAATGCTAAAACACCAAGCTTGAGGGACAGTACAGATAAATTAAGAAGGTAAAGTTAAAAACTTGTAAGGTTAATAGTATAATAATCAACTAAAATTACAGTCTTACAATATGGGAAAGTATAAGCCCTAAAACATGGGTTATAACTTAAAATTAGTTAGCCTAACAACAAGCAATAAATATACAGGTTAGGCAAAGACAGGATTATAAGTTGATATATACAAAAGAATGGAACTGAATCCAACTAGAATGATGAACAATAGCAAAACTCAAGGTAACCCAATACATGGAGGCGACTAAACTAAGTAAGGGTGCAATGGGGCAGGTAGAAGGGAAGGCTACAAGAAGTTATAGGAAAAATTAAGAATCAGGAGAAACTGTGTTTCCAGCTGCCACTGCTGGAAATTTGAGGGCTTCTAAGGGTTTCAGGTAGTGCCGTTTGAAAACTGTCGGAGATTTTCAGCCTGTATATTTCTTAAGATCGCCAAAATTCATGTGTTGGAAATAATTAATAGATGTGGCCACCGCCCTAACATCGTAGGCCCGAGGAAAGGACTCTGGATTGGCCTGTTTAATGAAGTATAAAATTTGTTGCCTGATCCCTTTTAGGGATAATGTACCACCTTCCTTCCTAATGAACAACGGGCCTGAAGATTTCAGAGTTGTTCTGCTTAGGTAGGCTCTTAATGAGTTGATAGGACAAAGGGAAATGTCTTAGAGGTAGTGGTAGGATTTTCCACGAGGACCATCTGTCCTGTGGATCTTCATTTTTGGCTAGAAAATGGCGATCTGGGGATAAGAGGACTTCCCCTGAGGGGAGGAACTCAATGTGGCCTGGTTCCCTTGATAAGGCTGACAGTTCTGATATTCTAGCTCCGGAGGCTAAACTTAATAAAAATAGGGCTTTCCTCAGGAGGGTTATATAATTGCAAGAGTCATTGTTAATGTCCGAGGCCAGTTTGAGGACATCATTTAGGAACCAAGAGACTGATTTAGGTCTCGTTGATGGTCTTAATCTAGCACAAGCTTTTGGTATGGACGTTAAAGTACGAATCGTAAGGTCTATGCTAAAAACAAAATTGGAAGATCTTTTTAAGAGCTGATTTGGTCGTAGTGATAGTGCTTGCTGCTAAACCACCTTTCTCAAACAATGATCTGAAGAAAGTTATGGCTAGGTTTGTTGTCATGACTTGGAAATTTGACATCTTAAGGAACTCTGCTAGTTTCTTGACAGATGAATCATATTGCTGTAGAGTAGATTCTCTTTTATCTGATTCCAAGAATGAGATATTCTGGGGATCAATTTCTGCATTCCTCATAGCTGTGAATTTCAGGAAATCCATAAAGTTAGGGTTTTCTGAATTCTTGAGGAAGTGGACACAGTCTGAGTTTGCACTAACTGGGTTAGTTTGGGGTTGGGAATCCGTAGTGGTCGGAGTCTCAACTCTAGGAGTAGAGGGAACCAATTGCTCTTGGGCCAGTTGGGAGCTACTAGAGCTACTTGGCCTTTGAATGTCTTGAGTTTGTCTAAAACTTTCATGAGAAGGTTCACTGGAGGGAAGAGGTAAATATTCTTCCATTTGTTCCAATCGAGGATCATTGCATCCGTAGCGTATGCTAGAGGATCGAGGTTGGGTGCCACTTAACAAGGGAGTTTGTGGTTTGACTCCGTGGCGAAGAGGTCTACTTGGAGTCCGGGGACTTGTAGACTGTCCACTCCGATTCCAACGGAGCGAAGCAAGATAGAGCATCTGCTACTACGTTCTTGACTCCTGCCAGGTGAGTGGCTGACAGGTGCCATTTGTTTTTGTTTGCCAGAGAGAAGATGGCTATCATGACATGGTTCAAGTGGCTTGACTTGGATCCGCCCCTGTTGATGCAGTGTACTACTACTGCACTGTCCAGAACTAGTTTGAAATGTGAGTTCTTGGGCGGACGGAGTCGTTTCAGTGTGAGGAATACTGTCATGGCCTCCAGTACATTGATATGTAGCTGGCGGAATGTTAACGACCAAGTTCCTTGAGCTTTTTCGTACTGGGAGTATCCTCCCCACCCTGTTAGTGAGGCGTCTGTGTGGATCACTAATGATGGAGGAGGGAACTGTAGAGGAATTGCTTTTGAAAGATTCTTTGTCTCCGTCCAGGGGCGGAGACGTTTCCGTAAGATCGCTGGGATAGAGGCTAGTTTGTCCCGTGATCTGCAATTCGCTCTTGAGCGCCATAACTCTGGATTATTATTCTTTGAGCTTTGGGCTCTGAGGCAGAACGTCTGTGACTGGTACCTCCGGGATGTTTGTTGTTGTTTGAGAAATTGTTTTGTAACTCTTGCAATTTCTTTCCTTTTCAACGACGGAATTGATAGAGTGTGCGATTGCAAGTCCCACTGAAGCTAAACCACTGGAAAGAGGATTCCGGTGTTAGTCTGGACTTGGTTTTGTTTATTTGGAAACCTAAATGTTCCAATATTTGATCACTTTGACCGTTGCTTCCTTGCATTCTTTGGGGTTCTTTGCCCAAATAAGCCAATCGTCCAGATAAGCCACTAACATTATTCCCTGTTTCCTTAGCTCTTGCACTACTGCTTCCGCCAATTGGTGAAGATTCCTGGGGGCTATGTTGAGCCCGAATGGCATTACTTTTGAAGGAGTAGGATCTGTTGCCTAGTTTGAAGCCTAGGAACGGACGGAAGTGTCTGGCTATGGGAACATGATAGTAGGCATCTGTAAGATCTATAAAGGTTGTGACGGCCCCACGGGGAAGTAAGGTCCGTACCTGTGAAACGGTCAGCATCCTGAACTTGTCGCAATGAATGTATAAGTTCAGATGGGACAAAGTCTAAGATGATTCTTCGGTTTTCAGAGTCTTTCTTTGGCACGCTGAATAAGAGTCCTTGAAATTTTAAATTGTTGACTCTTGAGACTACTCCTTTGAGAAGGAGGTCTTTGGTATACTCTACCAATTCCGTTGTTGGTGCTTGATAGAATCTGTTTTGTTGGAGGAGGCCCTCTAGCCAACTCCAACCTAGGCCTTTTGTCACTATACTTTGAGCCCAAGGGCTGAACCCCCACCGCTGGCGGAAGAGGTACAGCCTCCCTCCTACCTTGGGACTCTCACTGCTGGTTTGCCGAGGGGCGGCCACCTCTTGCTCCTCGGAAACCTCTTCCTCTGTTTGCAGCCCTGCCGGACCCTCTGAATCGAGAGGCACCTCTTGCTCTGCTACCTCTCGCAAACCTATTGAAAGCCTGAAAGTTCTGGCTTTCATAGTTGGAGTTGTAGGCTGGCGAGACAGCAAAGGAAGTAGAGGGTTGAGGTTGCTGGGACTGAGGGGTCAGGACAAGGTATTGTTGCTGACCCTTCGACGATGGTTGCCCTTGTGATGCTGGGACTGCCTTAACCAACGTCTGCTGAGAAGGCTGGAAGGGAGAGAACTTCCTTGGTTTCTTCTTGATCCTTTGGTTAGGACCAGAAGATTCCTGCCTCCGCTTTGCTACCAGTCCCCACCGGACTTTGAGGCACTAGTTAACCTTTGAAGCCTCATGAAGGACTTCTGCTACCACTGGTGCCGGGAAGAGGTTCGTTCCCCAAATTGAGGAAGCAATCAGTTTGTTCGGTTCATGGCGGATAGTAGCTTCCGCCAGAACGTGCTTCCTACAATTCCTCCTGGCTATGAGGAAGTCGTAAAGGTCACACTACATGGTGTGCAGCAGACCTTTAGCCAAAACTTTAAACAACGGCTCTTGTTGGTATACAAGAGCCGTCATCTCCGCCATAGTCATGGAGGAAAGGGATCTCGCGAGCCTAGTCCGGGCGTCGTACTCCGTCTGGATGAGGGAGTCCAACAACCTGGGAAGTCTCTCACTAAAGAGAGAGGTGGCACAGTCCGCCTTTAGTTTTCCTACTGAGAAAGTAGGAACTGCCCCCTCGAAGTACGTCTCGGAGCCTGGGACTAAGAGAGAGGTGGGTTCCGTCTCTCGTAGTTGAGGCAGGGGCTCGTCTTTCAGGGCGGCCTGAAAGGTTGCTTCCACTACCTTAAGGGTCAGTGGTAGCGGAGTCCCTTCCACCGGAGTAAAAATGGTGAAGGGACTTCTAAAGGCTGTGATGCGGGTATTTTCACACCCCCATTCCTCCAGACTTCTCATTAGAGTCTGCTGTGCCTGTTTCCCTCGGAAGGATCACTGTTTCCTTGGGGAACTTTGTCTTCTCTCATCATTGCTGCTTCCGTTAGCCGGACGTAGCCAATGAATGGTGGTTGAAGGTCCCTGGGGTGGAACTCGAAGTCCTCACGCCTTCGAGTTCCTATGCCTTCGATGGTCAACATTCCGTTGACAAACGGGGCATATGAAGCAATCCTCCAAGGGTTGGCCGCCTTGAATTCCGGCAGTTGGCTGGAATCTGGCATTGGAAGAGGAGAAGGTGGCACAGTTAGGGGGGAACCTACCGCGATTGAGGTTTGAATCCCGGCGATGGCATTCTCCTGAGCGGCCAGCCGTTCCGCCAGCGAATTGGATCGACTGGGGCGGAAGTACGAATTACAGAACTGGAGAGCTGGGAGAGCACCGAGCCGACCTTGTTGTCAACCAAGGCCCCTACGATCCCTCCCACCTGCTCCAGAATGTTTGCCGAAAAGGATTCGGGATCAAAAGGAGGGACTTGAGCCCGATCCTTACGTGATTTACGTTTGGGGGACCTCGACGCAGACGAAGAGGCCACCCTTGACCAAACTGTTCCGGGGTGGTGAGCCGGAGTTACAGTGTCTGCTAAGATGACCGATTTCTTGGGGAGAGACTTTTTAAGTTTCTCCTCGGTCGACTTAGCCTTGGGGATCACTGAAGCAACCTTAGGACGGACAGACCGCTGGTCTTCAGTGAAGCCCCGGAAAGAAGTGGAAGTAGAAGGATCAGTGGAAGGTGATGGAGAAAGAGAACTCAGGAAAGGGCCCTGAGAACCCACAGAAGCTGCCCCTACTACACCCTTACCTGTACCCATGGAGTCAATAGCCATGGGTTCGACGTCGAGGTTCATTGCCGCAACGTCTTCTGCTACGTCCTCTGGGAAATCCCCATCCTGAAGGGAGATCATGACCTGGAGGTCGGCCAGCAAAGGGGCGGCCGCTATCGGGTCCACCACTGATCCTTTCTTGGCTCCTGGGAATACTAGGTCCGCCATGTCCTGGGTAAGAATGTAGGGGCGGCCCTTCGAATTCCGGCCAAAACCCCCTACCCATACTTTGAGAGTAGACAAAGCCTTCTTCTTCTCCTCATCAGAACCCTGTAAGAAAGGTCTAGAGTTAGGGAGAGGATAGGGGAGGAATGTCTGTTGTGTTGAGACTATGTGAATATGTGTCCCATATGTGAAAGGTATATAATAATAACAAGTATTCCAGGTGATGAATGAATGAAGGAAGTGCTAAGAAAACTTACTACTAGTGAGGCATCGCCTACTAGCAAGTAGCAGGTTTGGCAGGCTTCGTGGTGCCAAACTATAAAATCCTCCACTTTCACTGCACATCCTGCATGAGAGCGGCATACTATATGGCCGCACGGGTCTTGGAGGATGGCACTGCACCCAATCTCCTGGCAGCACAACATCTGTAAGTCAAAGGATACATGAGTACCAATGACAACCTCCGGTGGTATAATATGAAAAATATCCGTGGGTGCCGGAGTAGGACCGACGGATAGAGTTCTACGTATAAGTGGCATGCAAAAGAATGCCAGAGTAAGCTCTAATGCTCGCTCCGTATGAATATTACGTAGAAAAGTTACGAGGGGGGAAGAAAGTCTCTGCCTCCGCCTAAGCTCACTTGTTATATGGTTAAAAATAGACTCCGTAGGGCCCGGAGTTCTCCGTATGGCCCGGAGTTAATATTGAGTGAGCAATGTCAAACTTCTAACGAAGCAAGGGATAGTGCAAGAGGCGGAAATAAAAAAAACCCCGGAGCAACGCAAAAGGTTCTAAACAATAAATTAGAATAAAAATAAAACCCATCATATCAGTAAGTGCTCGTGTAAACTATCCTAAGTGGATAGGCACCCAGTGGTTCCCTCCCCCCTCTCTATGTTCGGTAGCGGCGGATAGACACCTGCCGGACTGAACTGGGGGGGAAAGGGTAGGGAAGTACGTGGGGTAGGGGAGCCCTCCCCCTGAGCGGCCAGTTAAGGACGGAGAAGTAGGGGGAGGAGGTCCCGAGCCCCCGAGACACATGACGAGTGAGAACACCAGTAGGGGGGAGCTCCCCACCAGCCCCGTGAGTCACCCCCTCTCATGCAGACTCGGACGCTAGCTGTGAGAAACGAGTCATCACCCATCGACGTGGATGGCAATGTATGGAGGGGGAAATGGGGGGACGGGTGGGGGACCCCGTAACCGGGTGGCTCACCGCGATCGACCAGTGGTCTTCCCAGCCAGGTGATAAACACGAGGTGGGGAAGAGCCGTCAGAACAACATCAATATCACTGATATATATAGGATTACTTATAATAAATCATCAAATAATAAAATTAAAGCGATATCTTAAAGCTAGGCTAACACGGGGAACACGAAGCTAAGCAATCAGAAGAATAGGCTAATCGCCGATCCGAAGAAAGGGGTATGTTAGCCTAATCTAACCTCTAGTTCAAGAAAACGGGGGGCAGGCTAATCACCAATCGACAATTGGGGTATGAAAGCCTAACCTAACGGTAAAAATAGTGATAACAGGGTAAGCTAATCGCCATACCGAAGCATGGTGTATGTTAGCCCAACCTAGTACCTACAATATTATAATTGGTAATCAGGAACTAGAGAAGGTAAGAGGGAACATAAGAATAATAAGATATGACTCTCAAAACCATGACTGATAAAAACTCCTAACAACGTGCGGTCGGAGCGTGCCCCGTGGAGGCCTAACTAATAAGCTAACTGCATAAAAGATATAGAGACTATGTGTAAGTAACCATATCTAAAGTACTGTGAGAAGGGAAATCCCTAACGGTATGGAAGACCGAAAGAGAGAACCCGTACCGCCATGCGGTCGAGGGGCATACCAGCCGATAAGGCTCCGAATATATAAAAAACACGAAGATCATCATAAAATGAGATCAGTAACCCCAAACAGTACTTAACTTAGAAGCAGAAGCTGAAGACATCTTGAAATAAATGATAAATCCAGAAATAAGCGAATACACAGCACAGAAAAATTTTAACGTGTGATGGTAAAGCGCGCTATCGAAGGAATGACGTCTCAGGCGTCGGAGGCGCTCACGGTAGTAGTAGACCGGGAGCTGTAGCACGGCTCCTCCGTAGTTCGGGGTTTTGTCGAAGGAAGAAGCTAAATGGCAAGGGACCTCTGGTAGTGATTCCACTCGCTCCTTACTATACCGACACTTCTATTAGAGGTGAGCGAGCCATTTATCTTGGCATTATATTGTTTCTTTTTTCTCTAGGATGAATAGCAATATTTATTCCTAAGAAATAGTATCAAAGGAACCATTTCACAGGGCGACACAGGTTAAGCCAAGAAATATGTAATATACGCACTACTGTACATATGTAGCCTACTAGCCTATGAATTACAGCTAGAAGCCTACATATGCATGTGCTATTACAAACTCACGTGGGCCTCTTTTCTTTTACAAGGAAAGAGAGGGAGAGAGATAAGAGAAATATCAAAATTATGTAAATCATATGGGTACTCACCAAGGATGTATGTTGATAAAGATGGCGACGATTTTGCAGTGCAATCGGATGAATAATAAAGATAATGCTACCAGCAGCATGCAGTGAAACACCTCCTCCATTCTTCACAACACGTTAATATATTACAGGTAATAACCTTCATCTGACGTTTAGGCTTCTTTCCCATAAGAGTAAAAGAATCAGGGCTTTTGGCTGTCACATAATTAACTCGTTTATACAGGTACAACTTAAAGAATGTGGCAAACACCTACAACATAAACAAAATGTGGGTAGCCCAGTGTTGCCAAATGGGAATGGCAATTTCTTGCTAGATTTTGCTCCATGAAGTGCTAAAAAATTCACATCATACACAACAATGCCACCCAGCCAATTTCAACTGACTGCTCTCTTTTTCGATTCAAACTTGTTTCTAACATACACAGTGTACTTGTACATTGCGTTATATAATTCCTAATTATTTCAAAACCTATTCTGTTCAATTCCTGAAAATGGTTTTGCAGGATTTTGTTCTTTTTTCTTACATGATATATCAAACATTGTAGAATAAAAGAAATATTCAACTTAACATTACAAAGATTTGATGTCAAAATATGTATGCTAAATGTATTTGAAAACAAATGTAAGTTTTCCTGCCAAATGCCAGATTGAACATTTTCCTGCTAATTAATTACCTTAAGAAAATGAAAGCTAACATTAAAAATGTAAAATTTGTAACACTGGACTCAACAGATCCGCACATCTTACTACTAAGCAACTGTACATTAGTTAAGCAAAAATGGTGTTAGTAGTACAAATAAGGGCCTCAGAACCACAGACAAACCTGTGATGCTGTGATTCATACCAGTGATATAGCATGAGAACCGGTCCAAGAAAAAACCCGTGAATAACTGATTCCGTGATTGCTGATCCGTGACTAAGCGATGCCACACTGTACGGCATCCACCGACTGAGGTGCCGTTCCTAACCGGCAAGGATCCAACATCTTTCCCAGCATTCATTTGAACAATGTTAGCGTATATATGTAACGCTTATTGATCTTACTCAAGATCGCAATTGTAATCAGCACAATAAAACAACATTTTTGTTGCCTTTATTAGTGAAAGTATGAAACTATGTACTTATTCCCGGAGTCATGGTTTGAACTGAAATTAATTTTTACCTTGTAACCAGTGGTTTTATCCTTACTGCCATCATAACTGAAACTCCAGTGCTCATTTGACTGTAATTATACAAGTTTTGGTTTTAATTCACTCAAAATTGCACTTGAACTACGTTGCAGTTCCTGGTTCTTAAGCGTTCACTCAACAAACACAGTTGCCCGACTACACGGTTTATGAGATGCAAAGCTTTATTCCCTTAATTGGAGATACGAGCAGACAACGGCAAAATGTCATCGTTGCCAATTTAGTGGAGCTTCACACATACGCCAATGCATTTAAAAACTTTTTCCATGAATTCTAGTTGTCATAGTAATGCAATAATGATAAAATTGCTCTAATATGTATATATACTACAAACAGATTTGCAAATTTCACTTATTTCCCCAGTTTTGTGCAAGTCTTACACCCAGTTTGGAGGGTAAACACATACCAATTGGCAACACTGATAAACGATAGAAGAGTGCGAACAACGCCGTAGGTACTGTCCACAGCAAAACTGTTGATATTTGAGTCAGGAATCTAGTTACTTTTTCAACAACAAATATTTTCAAATTAATAATCATGAATATGTAAAACATTTAAGCAATTCATGACCTTATACTGCTGTTTAACTATTTATTTAAATAATTATCTAGTGCATGCTTCTCCTTCTTTCTACCAAAAAATCGTCAGTTTCCTTGGCTGTACCAGGCGGTTGGTATCAATGTTGATGATTGTTGTGAAGAAAGTGTCCCAGCATCTATAGGTAAAAGTGGTGTGGATTTAGCACTGAATGGAAAGTTTATTGACACAAGTGACTCTGCAAACATCAAGATGGCATCAATCTTCTATATTTTTGGTGTTGTAAGTAAAAATTTTGAAAGCGTCATGGAGGTATGTTTGCACTGCGCATGGCTAGACATTCATGAACCTCTGTTTAATCTTAAAATATGACCTTAATTTCTAACTTTGGAGAAAATACTTACTTCAAAAAGATAGTAGAGGTCTCAAGCTGTTGCTCTCACCACCGATGACTCGTGACTGGTGTCCATCTCCAGTGTCAGGACGTATTAAAGTACTTTTTCTGAGGGTGGACCCATACGCGGTCAAAACTGGATCAGCTAGTCCAGTCGTTTGTTTCCCCATGTTTAAACTGCACATGGCTAGGCTTTCATTAACCTCTATTTAATCTTAAAATATGACCTTATTTCTAACTTTGGAGAAAATACTTACTTCGAAAGGAGAGTCAAGGTCTCGAGCTGTTGCTCTCACCACCGATGACTCGTGACTGGTGCCCACCTCTGGTGTCAGGATGTGTTAAAGTACTTGTCAGAGGGTGGATCCACACTCGGCAAAAACTGGATCAGATAGTCCAGTCGGTTGTTTCCCCTAGGGTAAACAACCGCGGACGATCCATCGTCATCGCGCTGGCCAGATCTTATTCACTCGATATTTAATTGGTGAAACAAGAATACAATTACGTACAACTTTAAGCATACCATTCAAAAGATTGAAGTTTCGTCAACATAATGTGATATATGAAAGCCCCATACGAACTAAAATAAGCATATGAGCTCATTGTAAAATATGTTTTCAAGGAAGTTTTGAAATCCAATATGGCGGCAATTGTGTGGCTGGCCGGTCTAACCACAGACAATCCATCATCTTTCCCAGCCTTCCCAGCAATCATTTGAACAATGTTAACATATATATGTAATGTTTATTGATCTTATTCAAGATTGCAGTTGTAATCAGCACAATAAAACAAAATTTTGTCGCCTATATTAGTGAAAGTATAAAACTTTTTATTCCCTGGGTCATGGTTTGAGCTGAATTCATTTTTACCTTGTAATCAGTGGTTTTTTCCTTACTGCCATCACAACTGAAACTCCACAGTGCTCATTTGATTGTAATTATACACATTTTGGTTAATTCACTCCACACTGCACTTGAACCGTGTTGCTGTTCCTGGTTCCTAAGCACTCACTCCGCAAACACAATTACGAGCAGCAGACGACTACTAGTACTCTCTTTATGAGGTGCAAAGCTTTATTCCCTTAATTGTTTATTTTACTCATTATTTAGTTTAACTTTACTTCAAAATGTTTATTTAATTCATGTCTATTATCCCTTTTTTGCAACCAAATTAACCCCGAAAAATTACAGATATTACTGAAGTACCAGCAGATAACGGCAAAAAGACCCATCATTGCCAAACTAGTGGAGCTTCACACATATACTGTTTCCATGAATTCTAGTTGTCATAGTACCTAATGCAGTAATGATAAAATTGCTGTAATATGTATATATAATACAAACAGATACAGTAAATTCACTTATTTCCCCGGTTTCGTGTAAGTCTTAGTATACCCAGTTTGGAGGGTAAACACATACCAATTGACAACACTGATGAACAATTGAAGAGCGCAAAACGCAGCAAAGAATGCTGTAGTCCCCTTGAATAAGTACGAATAAGTGCTGGTTAGAGGTCGGGGTTACGATTGTTGCAATGAAAGTGCCCCAGCATCTATGGGTACAAGTTGTGTGCAGATTTAGCACAGGAAATGGGAAGTTTGTTGACACAAGCAACCCCGCAAACATCGAGATGGCGTCAATCTTCAAAATATTTGGAGTAGTAAGTAAAAACTTCGAGGTAGATCTAGTGTACCTATCCGCGGCGGCCCAGAGTATGGCAGTTGCGGTTTTTCTGTGCAGTTTTACCTCCTGAACAAGAATTTGAAGCAATATTTATTCGGACGACTCTAATTTACCTTTGAACTCTATCCTACGGTAAAGGGGATTCCCATTGGGAACAGGGGTTTTGGGTGGGGACAAAACCCCAACTCTATCCTACGGTAAGGGACACCCCAGTGGGAACCGGGGTTTTGGGTGGGAGAAACCACTTGGGGGGTGATTTTGCCGTGTTATTGTGGTATTTCCCACATTTATCACTTTTAAAAACATGAAATACAGGCGGAAATAAGAGATAACAAAACTAGCGATAGTGGAGCCGTTCCACATCCATATTCGTCTACTACTACTACTACCACAACACTGAATCCTACTACGCATGCGCTAATGCTACTGCGCATGCGCTAACTGTAAGGGAGCTTTTGGCCTAAAATCAGACTGCTTAGTGAGGAAAGAAATGGGGGTTTACGGGAGGGATACATGCATTTAGCCAAACACGTTACAGTATGACCCCTACGTTGCTACCGGACTGAGTGAAGGATTGGGTGGTACAGGGTTCCCAGATTTGGCAGTTTCTCACCAAATTTGGCTTTTTTTCCTAATTTGGTGGGTAAAAATTCACTTTGGCTGGTTAGTGGTATTTTGGCTGGTTTTCAAATACTTTCTATTTGAGCTAAACACTGATCCCACGTTTGAGGAATCTCTCCCCAGATTGGGAATTTTTGAAGGTTTTCAGGAAAATCTGGGGAATTTGAATAGGTTTTCAGTAAAAAACTTGGTAACATTTAAGCAAAATATGTAGATGGAATTAAAATAAAAATACACACACACCAGACGACCACAAAACAGGCCGCCGGATTCTCAGAGAACGAGCCTCATTTCAAAATTTCAATTCATTCTCGTTTTTTTTCCTGTATTCTTATATTAGTTTATATTATCTAACTAAAACTATGATGCCGCTATACAAGCATATATATGATAAAAAATATGCATTTATAAAGATAAATATAACGCAAATATATTTGCCGGTTATTTGGGTTGGTTTGGATTTCCATTTGGCGGGATTTTGGCTGGTTTCATGGTAGACTTTGGCTGGTTGGTAGTGGTGTCATCTGGGAACCCTGACTGGTAACCATACGTTGAGTTACATAAAAGCATTTACCTAATTTGTTTATTAAACATGTTATGTGAATTCTAGTGTTTATTCCTTTTCATTTTTCCATAGTATTTGTATAATAACTGTTTTGAAATATCCCCACCTAATCATTTCACCATATATAACTTGAAATATTATGTTATAATTGAGGACAGACACCTAAAAATGCCTACGTGTTGATATAGAACTCAGTTTTAGGACGTTTCGATACCTACCTACCTACCTACCTGTTACGTGAAATTGCACATTGCGTTGCATATTACATACACACTCCCTATATCATTTATACACAAGTCAATCCCTCCCCTTTCCAGTATTCACGACTGGCTCTTTACGTTACACCATTTACAATGCATTTCTCACCGATACCAATACCTAGATTAAAATTGCCATTATTATTATAAAACCTACATTTAAATATATAACATTTAAATATATAGTTTGCCATTATTTTTATAAAACCTACATTTCAATATATTCCATTATACACTTTTACAGACATTACAATTTACACCTCCCTTCCAGTTTCCTTACTATTATGCAGTTATGTATGGTTACTTTTTACATTTTACAACACTTCCACACCCATCAAAGTTAGGTTTATATGTCATTTTACCTACTGGGGGCCGAAGCCCATCCCCCGGTTAGGCAACATAACCCTTAGGTTTAGTTTGTTATATGTTGGTTTACCTACTAGTTTTATTTCCTTGAAGGGGGTTACCCGGTTAGGCTAGGTTGGTTAGTTCTTCAAGGGTGGATACCAGGGGGGGGGGGGGGGGGGGTGGTTGGTTAGGTTACATTCCCTACTTGGTTACCTACTACGTTAGGTTTGGTTAGGTTACATTCCTTACTAGGTAGGTTAGGTTTAGGCCTTTAAGGGGGGTACGGGGGGCGAAGCCCCCATGGTCAGGCAATATTCCCTACTAGGTTAGGTTAGGTTAGGTTGGTTAGGTTACATTCCTTACTAGGTTAGGTTAGGCCTTTAAGGGGGGGTACGGGGGGGCGAAGCCCCCCTGGTCAGGACAATATTCCCTAACTAGGTGGGTTAGGCTAGGTTACATTCCTTACTAGTTACTTAGGCCGAGTATTTCCCTACTAGCTTAGGTTGGTTATGTTTCCTTTACTAGGTTAGGTTAGGGCCTTTAATGGGGGTACGGGGGGGCAAAGCCCCCCTGGTCAGGCAATGTTCCCTACTAGGTTAGGTTTCGTTAGGTTACATTCCTTACTAGGTTACGTTAGGCCTTTAAGGGGGGGTAAGGGGGGCGAAGCCCCCCTGGTCAGGCAATATTCCCTACTAGGTTAGGTTAGGTTAGGTTACATTCCTTACTAGGTTACGTTAGGCCTAGTATTTCCCTACTAGTTAGTTAGGTTACGTTCCTTACTAGGTTAGGTTAGGCCTTTAAGGGGGGTACGGGGCGAAGCCCCCTGGTCAGGCAATGTTCCCTACTAGTTAGGTTAGGTTTGGTTGGTTAGGTTACATTCCTTACTAGGTTACATTAGGCCTAGTATTTCCCTACTAGGTTAGGTTAGGTTACGCCTTACTAGGTTAGGTTAGGCCTTTAAGGGGGGGTACGGGGGGCGAAGCCCCCCTGGTCAGGCAATTTCCCTATTAGGTTAGGTTAGGTTGGTTAGGTTACTGAGTTGGTTAGGTTGGTAGGGTTACATTCCTTACTAGGTTACGTTAGGCCTAGTATTTCCCTACTAGGTTAGGTTATTACGTTCCTTACTAGTTAGGTTTTAGCCTTTAAGGTGGGGGGGTAGCGGGGGCGAAGCCCCCTGGGTCAGGCATGTTCGCCTACTATGTTAAAGGTAGGTTAGGTTGGTTAGGTTACATTCTTACTTAGGTTACGTTTGGCCTAGTATTTCCCTTACAGGTAGGTTAGGTTTACGTTCCTTACTAGGTTAGGTTAGGCCTTTAAAGGGGGGTACGGAGGGGCGAAGCCCCCTGGTCAGGCAATGTTTCCCTACTAGGTTTAGGTTACATTCCTTACTAGGTTAGGTTAGGCCTTTAAGGGGGGGTATACGTTGGGGCAAAGCCGCCCTGGTCAGGCAATATTCCCTACTAAGTTAGGTTAGGTTAGGTTAGGTTGGTTAGGTTACATTCATTACTAGGTTACGTTAGGCCTAGTATTTCCTACTAGTTAAGGTTAGGTTACGTTCCTTACTAGGTTAGGTTAGGCCTTTAAGGGGGGGTACGGGGGGGTGGGGGCGAAGCCCCTGGTCAGGTAATGTTCACCCTACTAGGTTAAGTTAGGTTAGGTTGCATTCCTTACTAGTTAGTGTTAGGCCTTTAAGGGGGGGTGGACGGGGGGGGGGGGGAAGCCCCCCTGGTCAGAAGCAAATTCCCTACTAGGTTAGGTTTGGTTAGGTTACATTCCTTACTAGGTTAGGTTAGGGTCTAGTATTTCCCTACAGGTTAGGTTAGGTTACGTTTCCTTACTAGGTTAGGTTAGGCCTTTAAGGAGGGAGTATTGGGGGGGCGAAGCCCCCTGGTCAGGCATATTCCCTACTAGGTAGGTTAGGTTTAGGTTGGTTAGGTTATCATCCTTAACTAGGTTAGGTTAGGCCTAGTATTTCCCTTACTAGTTAGGTTTAGGTTACTTTTCTTACTAGGTTTAGGTTAGGCCTTTATGAGGTACGGGGGGGCGAAGCCCCCTCCCCCCTGGGTCAGGCAAATATTCCCTACGAGTTTAGGTTTAGGTTAGGTTACATTCCTTACTAGGTTAGGTTAGGCCTTTAAGGGGGGGGTACGGGGGGCGAAGCCACCCCCCCTGAGTTCAGACAATATTCCCTACTAGCGTTTAGGGTTAGGTTAGGTTACATTCCTTACTAGGTTAGGTTAGGCCTTTAAGGGGGGGTTAACGGGGGGGGCCAAGCCCCCTGGTCAGGCAATATTTCCCTACTATGGTTTAGGTAGGTTTACATTCCTTACTAGGTTTAAGTTAGGCCTTTAAGGGGGGTACTGGGGGCAAAGCCCCCTGGTCAGGCAACATTGCCTACTAGGTTAAGTTCCCTACTAGGTAAGGTTACATTCCCTGCTAGGTTAGGTTATGTTAGGTTGGTTTGGTTCTTTAAGGGGTGTTACAGCAGGTCCAACCCCACCCCTGGTCAGGCAACATCCCTACAAGTTTTAATTAGTTTTGTTATATGCTAACCTATGTTTCATTTGGTCTTTTGTATTTATTAAAACAACTATAGGCCCTATTAAACATTTACCACCCAGGACTTAAATCCCACCCCCTCCTGGGCCCGTTATATATGTATTTGTATTAATTCATATTTTGAACCCATCCCACATTTACATTTAGTTCCTTAACTACCCATTTACTTTTATTACCCTTAACATTGCCAACTTATCTTGTTAAGTGCTTGTTCATTTACCTCAGCCCCACCCTGCCTCAACCAATAGCATCAAAGCATTTTTACTACTCCACCCCACCTCTCCTACTCTGTTTTCTACGGTCTGGCCTCCTGCCACCTCCTAACTGTAGAACTCCAACACTGTTGAATCTGCCGCCATGACATCCACTGCTGCATCTACTTCACGCTCGCCCCAGCCCCTCCACCAGGCAGGAATCTTTGCCAACTTCATGTAACAATTGTTACATGAGTTACAAAGATTTTTCTGCCTTTTACTCAGGTAATTATGATCGACTAATCGGTTTTTGGCCAGGACCCACGGCCATCCATGAGAAAAGCAGGTCTTTTGCCCCCACCCATTCGGTACAAAGATTTTTCTGCTTATTACTCAGGTAATTATGAACGGCTGGTCTGTTTATGCCCCCATTGTGGGAATAAGTGCCGCCTAGATCTGCAAAAAAAAAAGTGCTTTAGGTAAATACCTTACGAATAGTTTGTTGGATTCTACATGTAACCGTGATATGACCCGGCCCTAGATTCATGGCAATTTATTATATTTACAAACCTATACCATTTATGCCCTACTCCATATTTTCATGTTTATAATTGGTATTTTTCCCTCCACGTTTTTAAACCTTTAGGTGTGACCGGTCTTATCGACCACATAGTAAGAAAGCGAAAAAACGCTGTTCTTACTACTTTTCATTGTTTAAGGGCACTTGGTTCTCTGGGTCCCACCTTGATGTTGAGACAGTTCTGTTCTTCGCATACCTGTATGTGAGTGATTTTTTTTCTTACAAGGTTGCGAGAACAGAACTTGGACTGTCGGACTCGACAATTAATGCTTATCTCCTCACCATTTTCCATTCATACCCCCTCCTTCTCCCCGCTCTCCCCCCACTCCCTCTCTCTCATACACAACCTGCCTTGTATTATTATGAAATTTATCCTACTTAATTACCTCCCCTAACACTGACTTTTATTTCAGGTCATAGTTAATTGGTGCTTCCAACAGAAGAAGCAAATAGGTGGGCCCGGCACAATTGTTGAAATCGATGAGGCGAAGTTTGGTAGAAGAAAATACAACGTAGGTCGCCTCATCGAAGGCCAGTGGGTATTCGGTGGTATCTGCAGGCAGACCCGCGAGTTTTTCGTTGTTCCCGTACCCGACAGGACGAGTGGGACTCTGCTTGCAGTTATCAAAGAATACATTGTGCCGGGTACCACTATTATTTCTGACTGTTGGAGGGCTTATGACTGCCTGCGAGATGAAGGTTATGTCCACTTAACAGTCAACCACTCGATGAACTTTGTGGACCCAGAAACCAGTGCCCATACTAATACTATAGAAAGGAGGTGGAGGGAACTCCGGCAGTCGACTCCAAGATACGGGAGGAGAATGTATAACTTCGTCGGGTACTTGGCTGTTGCTTATTTTGAGGAACCCAAGACCCGCCTCCACGCATTCTTAAAGGCAGCTGCTGCTTTGTACCCTCCACCCCTTCAAGGTAAGGTCCAAACATTATTCTTAATCATTATGTTTTAGGAAAGTGAGTGTTAGGCTTTCGCCGAAAGTTGCGTCAAGGTATGTTACTATTGTGGGGTGCTGCTAAGACAACTCGTACCTTCCACCTTACCTCCCCCCCCCCCTTTGTGAACATATGGCTCCGTGGTGGTTGGGAAATTTAAACATGGCAGCTGTGTTTACATTTCCTTCACCGTAACGAATACTTGGTACCTTCCTATAGGACCGTTCTTCGGTGACTTAGACTATGGCAATTGACATTTTCAATGTTATTTTAGTTGCTTTACAAGGGTTGTAAGGAATATTTTTTTCGTTTGGTTGGAACTAAACTTTAATATACCTTTGAGTTTGGTGCGGCTATTATGTAACTTTCAAAGGTCAATTACTGCTTAGTTACAGCCGGCCGAATGGATATTACTTTTATATCTTGTACAGTAACTAAAATAACATAGGAATCAGTCAATTGCCATAGTCTAAGCCACCGCGGATTGCTTCTGTAGAAATACCAACTTCGAAAGTGTTTTGGGGTTGTGGGCACTGCGTTGGCCACCCATTTGATTACCCTCTGTTTATATCTTAAAATATGCCCTTAATTTCTAACTTTGGAGAAAATACTTACCTTGAAAGGAGAGTAGAGGTCTTGAGCTCCTGTTATCACCACCAACAACTCATGACTGATGACCATCTCCGGTGTCAGGACGTGTTAAAGAACTTTTTCGGAGGGTGGCCAAAACCTCGGTAGTCGGTGAGTTGGCCAGTCCACTCGGTTGTTTACCCTATATCTCAATTTATTGACGAAACTTCAATCTTTTGAATGGTATACTTAAATGTTGAACTGTATTTTTGTTTCACCGATTATATACCGAGTGAAAAAGTGGCTCATTAGTCCGTGCAATTGCCCGCACAGCGGTGCTTTACCGTACATTTGACGGCCCAATCCCTTGTGGCTATTGTATTTGCGGGAACGTTCCTTGCAGTCCATGAGGAGTTAAGCTATTGTCTATAATTACCTCTCCTAGCTTTATCAAACTACAATGAAAATGATTATGTGAATTTAAAATTACCTGTGCCCGTCTTGCAAAAGACATTGCTATGTAGTATGGGAAACACAAATTACCGTCCACAGCTTCACATAGGTTTGGTTTGAGTAGTAGTAGTAGTAGGCGGAATATGTCATTGAAACGGGACCCCTTGGCCTTTGCTTGTTTTATTCCTAGTTTGTTTGAGTTTCTTCTCTCTGTAATACCACGACTCTTTTAGAAATTATTTCCTATTTTCCACTTCCCCCCTCATTAGATCTACAAATAAGAGTGTATTAGCAATCAATTCCTCTTGATTTTCCTGATATGGTTGCTGCACAAAACTATATCTATTTCTAATCTCATTGTACGCTGGGCAGTAAAGTAAGAAACGTTCTCACTGCACAAGCGTTTTGTACCTTCTCCTTTTATCCTATTTATATAATTTAATCCTAGTGTACCTAGTCTGGCCCTACTGATCAGCATTGTTTTTTTCAGTTTAGTCATACCAGTTTTCTTCTGTGGTGTTTTCTTTATATTTTCTGTAGATTCTTAATGTTGTCTTTTCATTCATTTTTTTTCTGCCATATTTTTCTGTCCTAGTTGTTTATTTCTTTTAACTGTTCACCTTTAACTGCTTAAATTTTATTTAAGTTTATGTTTAATTCTTTCTTGCTTGTTTCATTCCTCCTTTGTATGTGTTTGCTTGAGTTTCTTCTCTCTGAAATACCACATTTCTTTTAGAAAATCTTTCCTATTCTCCATTTCCTCCCTCAGCAGATCTACCAATAAGAATATATAATTCATAGGCGTACCGACCAGGGGGGGGGGGTAGGTTCCCCCCCACCCCCAACCGGATCCGGGAATCGGCTAAAGTTCGGGCAAATCGGTCGAGATATTAGGGCATTCGGGAAGGAATTTTTTTTTATTTTATATACAAAAATAAAAAATAAATAAATAAGAATAAAAGTAAAAATAAACTTGTCAGGCAAATGGTTGACATATTTGGGCATTCGGGAAAGCTTCTTTTTTTAATAAGCATAAAAATATAGATAAATATAAACCTGTATTTGTAACTGTATGATATGTCTGTAATGCACTGCCGAGCATTAACGCGCAAAGCGTTTGCAAGTCAGTCGGCTCGCTGGTCTCGTACAATAAAATCCTGTCACCAAGACGTCGTCTCATTGCAAACTCAACATGGCGCAGTGAATTTTCGAACCAAGTCATGCCTATGATACGTCGACCAGCCCAGGCCACATTGAGGCGTGCCTCTCCTGCAATACCAAGGGCCTTGTCACAGGCCGTGATGCAAGCACAGACGCTAATTGCAGACCAGCAACGCGCCATCTGTTCCCTTCAGGATGCTCTTCCCGATACTGGATCACGTGCCGGCAAAGTCCCTGTCTCTGCTGCCCCAAGAGAAATGTAATGATGTGATGTCCTCAGCAGAGTTCAAGTCCTGGAGACGTTCGATGACGTGTTGGATCCACCTCAACAAGTTCCCGCCGCAGGATGTTGTCCTGCATATTAGACTCAACTGTGTGCGCGCTGCAACGTGCACTGGACGCTCGGTACTCTGACGCCAAATGGCATGCCCTTACTCCAGACGTGGCTCTGGACGCCATCGGGAACTACGGTCATCGAATCAGGCAGTGCAATGGTCCAAATTTTTTGCCCTCGCACAAGGGTGCAAAGCGTCTGTTAGTGATTATTTCTCAAGGTGTACTCAAAAGGCTACCGACTGTGATTTTCAGTGTCCCAAATGCGGGGAGTGCTTGGCTGAATATATGTTGTTACGGAAAATAATGGTAGGTCTCAGTGATCCTGTGTTAAAAGTGTGGATGCCCCTCAGGCTTGTGTTGTACTTTTGAAGCTGCAAGCCAAGACATTGAAAGAGTCCTGCGTGTCGCTATCGGTGCGAGGGAGTCAGCCGGCGTCTCGAGTGATGACGTCACCTGCACCGATGACGTAGAGCCAGACGTCGCGGTAACTCAAGTGCAAAGCATTGTGGGAATTGCAGGGGACGTCATTTGCCTGGTCAAGCATCGTGCCCAGCAAAAGGTATGATGTGCCACGGGTGGCAAAAGGTAGGGCGCTTCCAGAAATGCTGCAGAAGTATGAAGAAAGCGCTGCTTGCCTTGAGTTTGGTGATTGTCGCAGATACACACCTCTCCCCCACCCCACAATCAAGGCTTATGTTTCCCATGGGAGTAGAAGGTCGTTGTCCACACTCACTGTAGCAGACACAGGAACACAGATCTGCGTTGCTGGGTCCACGATTCTTTCAAGCCTGCACATAAAACCCTTGGAGTTGCAACCTCAAATGAGTCTGAGGGACGTTGCTAATCTCCGAGTGAGATGCCTCGGATCAATGGCATGTACCATTGAAATAGGTGAGCGACGCACAAAGCAGGAGGTTTAGTTTTTGCCAACAGCCAAGAACTATAATGCTGAATGCTTGTAAGGAGCTGGGAATAGTACCACCTGGTTTCCCTCACCCTTCCCTTCTCATTGCATCAGCTGATGTTAGTAGCGAGGCAGTCTCGCAGCCTAAGTCCCCTCAGAAAACGAAGCCAGCCACCATACCTATCCCACTCGTGGAGAACATACCAAGACTGGAGGAATGGTTATTACATCACTTCTCATCCACGACCTTCAACACAACCAGGGAACTCCTACCTGTGATGATGGGCAAGCAGCACCACATACACTTATTGCCCGATGCCGTGCCTTATGCCTATCATACGCCAGCAGTAATCCCTAACCATTGGGAAGAGGAGGTCAAGGCCCAGCTTGACAAAGACGTTTGGAAGGGCGTGATAGAACCAGTCCTGGCAGGGGATGCTACGGAGTGGTGTGCAAGGATGGTCGAGGTAGCCAAGAAAACGGACCAACCTCGCCGCACAGTAGAATTCCAGTGCCTCAATGCCCACCGTCTCCATGAGACTCATCATACACCAGCACCCTTTGACATGATTTTGAGCATCCCCATTCACACGTACAAGACTACAGAGGACGCCCACCGGGGTTTCCGGAAACCAAGTGGAACTGGACGAGGATAGCCACCCACTCACAACCTTCATCACCCAATGGGGGCGGTATTGTTATCGTAGGACACCCATGGGTCACTGTTTGGCTTCCGACGCCTACACGAAAAAGTTCGACGATGCCCTGCAAGACATCACCAGAAAGCATAAATGCATCGATGACAACTTGCTATACGATCACAGCATCGAAGCGGCGTTTTGGCACATATATGAATTCCTGTCAACGTCTGCCTCTGCAGGTATTACACTCAAGCCCGAGAAGTTCAAATTCTGCGAGAGAGAGGTTACCTTCGTCGGGTACCACATGGGATGGGAGTCATACAAGCCTGTAGACGAACGACTAGATGCCGTTCGTAACTTCCATATGTCAGAGAAGCCCTCCATCACTGGTATTAGGTCATGGTTCGGATTCGTGAATCAGTTAGCCCCCTTCCTTGCAACGGCACCCATCATGGAGCTCTTCAGGGACCTCCTCAGAAAACCCACAGGGGAAAACGTTCTACTGGGATAGCCAGCTACGTAGCAAACTCCAGCAGGCACGGGAGGTCATCTGTCAATTAGCCAAGGATGGCTTGGCATAATATGACAAGACACACCCTACAATAATCATCACGGATTGGAGCAAGGAAGGCATTGGTTTTGCCATCCTCCAGCAGTATTGTGTTTGTCAGTCAGCTGACAGCCCCTTTTCTTGCAAGGGCGGCTGGTGTCTTGCCCTATGTGGCGGTCGACACCTCACCCCTTCTGAAGCAGGGTGTACTCCCGTAGAAGGAGAAGCCCTTGCAGTCACCTGGTGCTTGCGGAAGGCCAGGTTGTTCCTACTTGGGTGCCCAAATCTCATCATCATCACTGACCATCGTCCACTTGTCAAGTTGCTGGGCGGTAGGGCTCTTAAGGACGTCATCAACCCAAGATTGTTCAACCTGAAGGAGAAGACACTCCAGTTCCAGTTTCATATCATATACCTGCCCGGAAAAAGGAACACGGCCACGGATTTTCTCTCAAGGTACCCGACCATGCAAGCACCCCACAAGGCTTCTGACGTGGATTTGGAGGACGGCATTCAAGTGGCAGTGGCATGTGCAACCATTGCCGCCTTGGAACCGGACATCATCGTGCTGGATGAAGACTGCGTCAGGAGCGCCGCATCTAACGACCCAGTGTATCAGCTCTTGCTTGCTATGGTCGCAGCAAGCGATTGGCCCCAACAGAAGTCACAAGAAATCTTATGCCTTTGTCCTTTCTTCGGTGTTCGAGATAGGCTAGCCATCAACCAGGATCTGGTGACATACTCGGTGGACCAAGGGTGCATATGTTTGATTATCCCCGAAGATTTACGCCATCAGGTAGCTGCTAACCTACAATCAGGACACAAAGGCCTTGACTCTATGCTTAGGAGGGCCAGGCAGTCAGTCTCCTGGCCGGGAATAGAAGGAGACCTTCAGCATTGCCGTGCCCAATGCACCTCATGTGATGAACATGCCCTTCACTACCTCCCGAAGAAATGATGCACATGCCCCCTTAAAATACCCCTTCCAGCAAGTCGTCGCAGATATGTTCCAATTAGAAGGCAATGTATACATGGTATACACAGACAGACTAACCGGTTGGTTAGAAGTAGTTCACTTCCCCTGTGGTGCCACGTCCAACTTCGATCCTATTTTTCACGTTGGGGAGCCCCAGAACAAATATCGACTGACGGAGGTACGAACTTGGCCAGCGAGGAGATGGTTGCCTTCTTCAGGAAATGGGGAGTCAAGTTCCATCTGTTGTCAGTCCAGTATCCCCAGTTCAACTGCAGGGCAGAAGCAGCTTCAAATCGGCAAAGAGGCTACTCTGAGAAAAAACGTCAAAAGGTGGAGCCCTTGAGTCAGACAAGACGGCCCTGGCGATACTCCAGTATCTCAACATGCCTCTGAGGGAGATCAACAAGTCGCCATCTCAGCTTGCAACAGGTTGCCAGCTGCATGATGGGGTACCGACGGCTAGAAGACACCTGTTAGTGACAGGTATTGGAGACGGACGATACGTCAAAGGGAACTACAAGTGGCAAAATCACAGGAGGCTATGCGCACCCTTGACACCACCAGGAGACTGCCGCCCATCAAACTAGGTACCCATGTAGCATACAAAACCAGGCTACTAAGCAGTGGGACAGAACGGGCGTGGTATCAGAAACTAGGCCCCATCATCAGTACACAATCAAGCTTAACGGGAGCGGCAGACTCTCAAAAAGGAACAGATGATACTTGAGAGTCATTGCTCCGCCCCCTAGCACCCCTGCATCTCAGCACACCTCCGCGAGCCCTACGCCTATAGAACCAGCATTCCATGCAGGACCCCGGTGTCGTTGGTTGGCCCAAAAGGGCTGCCGGTAGACCTAAGTGGCTCCAAGACTTCATATGATGCTGATATTTGTTGTTTGCTCATATGATATGCAATTGTACAATTGTATCAAGAATTTATTTTTTTCTGTGTATATGTACCTATTATGTGTTTTTGAGTGCCACTAAGCAACGCACTCAGTGTACTACCTATGTAACTGCATGTCTATGTACTGAGAAGTTAGTTTAAAACATTTTTCTTTTCGTAGCTCATTTCCATATTCATAGTGACATTGGCCCCTTTATTTATTTTTTTATGTAGAAGTATAATCTTGAGGGGTGGATGTACGATATGTCTGTAATGCACTGCCGAGCATAACAAGACCACCGAGATAGAAGGCTTGTCCGATGTTTTGTGAAGTAAGCAAGGGTGGTCTGAGCTGCTAGCACTGACTACGCTGCCAGACGAAAGAAATGTAAACAAACCCTCGCCAAAATCTATAATTTTTGGTCTGCCAGTTATTATTTTACTTATTTTCTCGTCTACAGTAACTAGTGTACACCAAATAATACTTACTCGAAACACAAGTTATAAGATTAATATAAAAGGCTGAACCAAAACAATTTGTTTAGTTACAATACAGTGTCTACCAAAGAACAAACAGCAGTGCATGGGTTTAAATAACAAAAAACATGGTTCTTTCTACTATAGCTATGTGAAGGAAATAATTCTCTCTTACATACAGTCATTATTTGGTATTTAAATTTTCTTACTTTCTCTTTGGCTACAATAGTTATTTTCTTGAACAACAATTATTCAATGAAACGTTAGTAGAAACCCACATTGTTAATTTTTCTATGTTTTTCTGTACTATAACCTTCATTACTTATTGAGCAGCTTATCTATTTACCCTTTGACATTTAAATTCATGATTGTCGACCAAATGTAAAATTTGACATTTGCATTCTGAATAAAAAGGGAGTGATTTTTTCCAATAGTTAGTCAAACTTGAACGATATATTAATTGGATATTTGTAAAACTAAATGAACATTTTGTTTCTCAAAGGTGTAGGGAGATAATGCTTTTAATGATAGTTTTAATGAATGTTCATAGAGTAAACATCTATATCATGAAGTTTTTCAAAGGACTGAATGGTGAATAATGAATTTCGTTTTCCAAATTATTGACATCAAGGAGAACTGAAGCAACTTCATTGTTTTATTTATAACTTTCTAGCCAAGCCAATTTATTATTCCTGATATATTTTAATAATTTTACTGAAACATATACGAAAAGGGGCATTTGTTACTCTGAAATGGGTGAGGATACACTATAGACAGCTGTGGAATCCTGGGAAAATAGGACATTGCTTTCCCAATGATAGCATTATGATGTTACAATGCAAAACTCTGTAAAAATGATTTTTTTCTGAGCCTATAATTACTTTCTTCAGTGTGCGGTGCAGAACATCAGCTTTTATGCTTTAATTGGGAATTTGTGCAACTTACTTGAATTTAGACTTTACCTGTTCAACATAAAGTAAAATGCACCTGTTGCAGCTTCACTATAGCCATAGGCTGAACCAACAATATTTTTGCCTTTATAATGAAAATATGGTATTAAGTACGTGAGTTTCATCCACCATCAGTATCACTATTTTGTCATTGGGTAATAATGATTTACATTTACTCTTAATTTACATAGGAAAATTTGACTCCTTTTGTTATGATGCTGGGCAGACCTGTTTGAAAAAAACACTCTCCTGATGGTACAGTAACTTTGAGGGGAACAAGTATAGGTATAACAAAAACACAATATTACCAGTTCTGATAAATAATCAAATTTATTCAGTCATTAACTAGAGCTAAAATTATTGCCAAAAATGAGATAACTAGTTTTATAACAGAAATGTAATATATATTGCAGTGTTAAAAATCATCAGTATCAGCTCTCGGTAGTTACTCAATATCTGCTTAATGATATTTGTATCATGAAACTCTGTAGGAATCTTGAGATCTCCCAAGTGGCGTATTTCAGTAACATGAAAAATGCATGTGCTGTACAGTAAGGCTTAACTGTAGGTAGGGCATTGTGACTTAAGTATGGTATTTCATTAATCTTTACTGAAGTTTTACCTGTGGAAGAAGAAAGATGGTCTTTTAATATTTTTATGTGTACAGATGAGCACTGAAACCTATACTGTACTCTGTTTTTTCTATCTGTCCATCTGCCTGTGGTGTTTGCGCATGGTAACACTGCGTCCCGGGCTTTGAATAATATCCTATTTCGAATATTAACGGTGTAATTCGCATTCATTAAATTATTAAAACACTTTTCAGATGCAAATGTACACCTAGATATCCTTTTAATTACCTAAAACGTACACATAGCGTAACTTTTTAAAGCTCGGGACGCAGTGTTACCATGCAAAAACACCACAGGCGGATGGACAGATGGAAAAAAACAGAGTATAGTAATGCAATTGACTATTGTCAATGGAAACTTGCCTATTTCCCCACCACTTTACTCTGTTTTTTTTCATCTGTCCATCCGCCTGTGGTGTTTTTGTATGGTAACACTGCGTCCCGGGCTTTAGATAGTTACATTCAGCTTCCATTCAACGATTATGATAATCCTATTCCGAATATTAACGGTGTAATTCGCATAACAGTAAATTATTAAAACACGTTTTCAGTTGCAAATGTACACCCAGATATACTTTATTTACCCAAAACTTACACATAGCGTAACTATCTAAAGCCCAGGACGCAGTGTTACCATACAAAAACACCACAGGCGGATGGACAGATGAAAAAAAACAGAGTATAGTAGTGTACTGTACTTAAGTTGTGATGACCCTATAGCTTATACTATGTCTGTGCTAATGTAACTATTGAGTACCTTGTCTGAAGGGTCTATCACACAGTTAAGTATTATGTTTGCAACCTTCTCACCTGACACAGGGCCCTTGTCCAAATCGTTGCAATACCTAATGCTCTTGACAACATACCTATTACCCATGAGCTACAGCATGCTTAAATTACTTCTGAGCTTTCTAAGCACTTGCAGTATGTAAGTTGGACACGGGCTACACTGGGTATTGGTTGGCATAGGCTACACGGGGTGTTGTTTGGTAGGTATAGGCTATACTGGGAGTTCTGTGACTTACACTAGCCTATACCTATTCGACTCTGTTAAGCATTGGTTAACATGAATTCCTACTAAAATTCACTATAGGCTAAACCAGTCTTTCTTTATATTGCACCTGACCTTGTTGCTCATAACTTCTACCTAGAATGCGGACTAGCTATATTTATATTGCATTCGAAAGTAATCCAGAGAGAAAAGTCAAATACCTATACTCTGTTTTTTTTCCACCTGTCCATCCGCTTGTGGTGTTTTCGCATGGTAACACTGCGTCCCGGGCTTTAAATAGTTACGCTGTGTGTAAGTTTTGGGTAAATAAAAGGATATTTGGGTGTTCATTTGCAACTATGAAAAGTCTGTAAATAATTTACTGTATGCGAATTACACCGTTAATATTCGAAATAGGATATTGTTATTATTGTTGAATGTAAGCTGCCTTTTTGGGGTGGCGAATGGAACAGCTAGACAAATTCCATCAAACACATGCTAAACCAAGTTACGTCATATCGTATCTGGCTGAAATGCACTTTATAAAAATTAACAGTACATACTGATATACTTACGTATAATGAAGTAATACGTAGCTTAGTAGCAGAGTAGGTGTGGTCCAATAAGTTGACATCTTGCCGTAGTGAACAGCGAGAAGCAATTTTCCCGTCACTGCATCTGGCTGTTCCATTCGCCACCCCGAAAAGGGAGCTTACATTCAACAATAATAACAATAACCTATTTCGAATATTAATGGTGTAATTCACATACAGTAAATTATTAAAACACTTTTCAGTTGCAAATGTACACCCAGATATCCTTTTATTTACCTAAAACTTACACAGTGTAACTATTTAAAGCCCGGGACGCAGTGTTACCATGCGAAAACACCACAAGCGGATGGACAGGTGGAAAAAAACAGAGTATAGGTATTTGACTTTTCTCTCTGGATTACTTTCGAATGCAATATAAATATAGCTAGTCCGCATTCTAGGTAGAAGTTATGAGCAACAAGGTCAGGTGCAATATAAAGAAAGACTGGTTTAGCCTAGAGTGAATTTTAGTAGGAATTCATGTTAACCAATGCTTAACAGAGTCGAATAGGTATAGGCTAGTGTAAGTCACAGAACTCCCATACAAAAGCACCACAGGAGGATGGACAGATGGAAAAAAACAGAGTATAGTAGGTAGGTTATACCTGTTGCTGTCAACTTATTGCCAAGTTTATCTGCTTACCACAGTAAGTTCATCCAAAAAAGTACCTCATGATGCCATATAAGTTTTATGTTCCAGTTCATAAATAAAACAATAGAACCACGAAAATACCTCTTGTCCAAGTGATGTAAGGGAAGGAAGATCGAGAGTCGGGAGTGAGTCGCCACTCGCCAGTGACTCGCCTCGGAGAGTCGGACCACCAGGGTGGACGTTATCACGTCATGACAGTCACATCGAACAGGCCTAAGGCTTTATCTTGGTGGTCTTGGTGTGAGGCAATGAGGCTGATGGCGATTGACCAGAATTGTACACAATAAGTAATCGTTCCTTTTTGTAGCCATCGTTGGGCTAAGTGAATTTCATTATTATCGAATGTGTCCAACATCTTGCAAGTGATGCATTGATATTTGTCTCGTTTAAGTGTGAATTGAATTCATGTAATTCTCAAGAGTTTTTGAATGTTCGCGTGGCTATGTAGAATTTTTCCAAGTGTGGTGTGCAGAGCCACCTAAGTTCCGTGTAATTGCTTTGTATTGTTAAATTTAAATGAGTTTATTTTAGTAGTAAAAATTGTAAAAATAACGTGTTTACCTATCAGTTGTCATTGCGCACTGGCTGGAACCTGTCCATCATTTAGGTAGGACTATCAGACCATAACATCGGGCATGAACTAGTGAAAGTCACCATAACATTTGTGATCCTTCAATAAACCGGATACCCCTAAGGATCCAGTCCCCGAGCAATGGCAGCTCAATTATGGTATTCGACGTGTTCTGGTCATTCGCAACTGCCTTCATGCCTGCTGCATAATGAAAACGCTAAAGTTATCGTAGGGTAGGCACTCTCTGATAGTCCGTTTGTTGCCAACGTTTGGGGCTATTTTGATGCAAGAGCCTGTGCTGTTCAAGGCTACCGTACCGTTGTGTAATTGTTCATGCGTGAGATGTATGTTCTGTTGTATTTCTTTGTGAAATTAGATTAATCTGCTGCGAGCAGGCAGAAAAAGCAATTCGGGAATTGTTAACGTAATGTAAGGGCGATGTAATTCCCATTGTAACTTTTGGAAATCATTGAGTAACTCAAAATGGCGGACGCCTCTGTGACCCAAATCAAGTCCCTTGTAGGCCTTCTGACCAGCACGATCAGTCACGTCAATGCAAATCTCGTTAATTCGTTAACTGTTAACGTTTATCACAATTTGTTGGAAAGAATCCAAACTGACGAAAAACAGTTACGAACTTTGTATGTGTCATATACCGTAAAATTAGAATCGTTGTTAGAGAATAAAGTTATTAGTGTCCTGGAAGATGCATGACAAGTTATAACCTTGCTATTGAGTCGTATCGGTATGTTGACTAGTGTAACGCAGCCAACAACATGCATGCCGTGTCTCTAAGAGCTACCCTTACCCACATTCAAAGGCGAAAAAAATGAATTGGCCACGTTCACTATATTGTTTGATGCTCGTGTGCATAATAGACCTGATTTAGACGATTTTGTGGTAGATCCAGGGTACTATGGCAGTTGCGGTTTTTCTATGCAGTTTTACCTACTGAACAAGAATTTTAAGTAACTTATTCGGACGACTGTAATTAACCCCCCCGGGGCCAGTACTAAACTCAGCGAAATACATTGGACGGCCCCCAATCCCTAGTGGATGTCGTATCCGCAGTTACGTTCCTTGAAGTCCGTGCAGACTGCTTCTGTAGAAATACCGTAACAGCTGCAAATTACCAAGTTGCCCGCAATTTGCTTGAGAAATATTACGGCAACCTGCAGCAAACACTAGTCATTCTGCACAGAAGGCTTAGCTGATCTTTTTGTCCCAAAGTGCAATTATGTTGAACTCATGAATTTCCGCATAGAAATAACTGCTTTAATCGAACAAATCAAACATTTGAGTGGATCCCCGTTAGATCGCAAGGACAAGTCTATTCAAAAGAATTGTATTATCTGTGTAAATGTGACTTTTCGCTGAACGAGTTGTTTGAAGCACTTGATTTTCTTATAAGATCGATGGAGGATGATGCGTTGCAAAGGGGAGAGGAATTATCAACATCCCGTAAGAAGGAGAGCGAAGCGAATGTTGACCGTGCAACCGCTTGCCCGTTCTGCGTAAAGTACTCTACCTTGGCGGCTAAAAAATTTCAGTTGATCATTAATAAGATGCTTCAACTGCCTAGCGTCTGTCATGCCAGTAAGCAATGTAACACAAAGCGTAATTGTAAGTTATGTGATGGCCTACAGCATAGTTTGATTTGTGAGAATGACAGTGCGCAACCCAGATCCGTTGTGTCAACACACAATCCCAGTTATCAGTCCTCAAAAACTTCACAAATAGTCTTGCCGCCTATGAAGAACCCAGGTACCAAACGCAAGTTAAATGAGAGAACGCAATCAAAAGCCAAAGACAAGAAACCTTGTGTAAAACTGCTAAGACGGTCAAGGACGAGCCTTCGACTGAGTTGCCGGCTACCTTATTGCCAATCACCACAGCTATCGTGTATTCACGTAGCAAACCCCTTTCCACTAGAGTATTTTGGGATATCGGTAGCCAACGTAGTTTTATTTTGAGTTGGCTTGCAAAGAAATTAGAATTGCCAGTTATCAAATGCGTTTCGCTGAATATTGCACCGTTCGGCTCACAGATTGTACACAGCAAGTACGATGTATTTTCTTGTAGAATACACGTAGGTGCTAAAGTAATTCACACTAAGTTCGTTCACAATGATGTAAATACTCCCGTACATAATGCTGGCCTTTCTAATGTAAAAGCGCATTTGCAGCGCAAAGGTTGGACCATGGCCGAAGATAAAATTAATGGCGATCTTACTAATGTTAATATCCTGGTTGGGGCAGATTACTTCAGCTTGTTTGTTCTCGGTATGGATAAGGTTGATGGAGTACGGAGTAAGTTCTTTTGTGACACACAATGGCATAACGCCATATGGTTGCGTACCACAGTGGGCCTTGGAAGGGACAAATGCGTCTGTTGTACCCACATTGCGCGTATGTCGAGCCACCCCAAAGATCGACATTGATGTGTGGTGGAGATTGGATACTGCTGGAATTGCTCCCCATGAACAGTACAACACCTCAGAGCACGCTGCTATGAATAAAGTCCAGAGTAGCATTGTAAGTACTGAACGAGGTTCCAAGTAAGTTTACCGTTCCGTGGGCCACGACGCCCAGATACGAATTATTGTAACGCATTTGCTCAATTGAACGTGTTAGAAACACAATTTCTGAAAGACCTTGAGTACCAAAGACTATGAGAACGTCTTTCAGACGTATCTTGATGCTGGATTCATTTATGAAGTCACTCATTCAAAGATTGAGGGATACTGCTTGCCCCACTTTGGAATTAAAAAGCAGAGTCACGACTTCTTTACGTATTGTGTTCAACGCATCTTCTAAAGTCAAGGGAGAACTTAGTTGAAATGCTATATTATTTGCTCCTCAAGTTTCGACGCAATCCCTACGCAGTAATATCAGATATATCGAAAGCTTTCCACAGAGTATTGCTACATCCTGATGATTGTAATTATGCACGTTTTTTTGCGGCGATGAGATCCGACACAAGCGGCCACGTACTCCTTTAACGTTGTGGTTTTTGGCATAACCAGTAGCCCCTATCTCTTACAACAAGTGCTTCAAACCCATCTTCGCGAACGGGGACGGGAAGATATTAATTCCTTCTATGTTGATAATTATCTGTAGACATTTGCAGCCAGGGAACTAATGGAAAGAGAATATTGCCAGGTCAAATCTTTGCTAGACGAGGCCCACATGCCTTTGACGGGGTGGGCAAGTAATTGTCAAGAGTTTGATCAACAGATTGGTTGCAAGGAACCTGATGAGATCAATGTTTTGGGAATGAATTGGGATAGAAGGGAGGATAAGTTGAGTCTAAAGCCTAAGAATGTCCAGAGTTGTAGAAATAGTTCCCATCCTCTTCCAAAATGCAAGCTACTGTCCCTTTTGGTAGCCAATTTTGGCCCCCTAGGGCTAGTCAGTCCCCTTTTTGTATGGGGAAAAATTCTCCTTCAAGAATTGTGGGAAGGTGGGGTAGGCTGGATGATGTTCTGTCACATGATCACCAACTAGAAGCTAGCAAACTACGTACTTGCTGAATTCAATAATGTTCACACTTGTAAGTTTCAGAGGGGAATTGTGCTTAAAGGTAGTGAATTACATCCGTTTACTGACGCGTCGAGCAAAGCTTGTAGCCTATGTCAGACAGAGAACCGAAAAAATTAGCCTCTTAACTTCCAAAATGTGAGTCACGCCTCACAAACAAGCGAAATTAACCATTCCAAAGTTAGAACTATTAGCACTATTATTAGGATTTAGATTAGGAAAACATCTTTGTAAGTTACATATTTAGCTTTATCACCTTAATGATCTGGACTGACAGTAAAGTAGCTATTGCCCGAGTGGGTAGCTGCACGGGAGGTAAAAACACAATCATTTCTAATCGAGTGGGAGAGATTATTTCATTCCAACAGGACTGTGGCATCGAGATGAGTACGTCCCCACGAAGCAGAATCCAATTAACTTTTTGACCAGAGGTTCAACATTGCATGATTTGAAAGTCAACCGCCTATGGCATGAAGGACCACCCTTTCTATGTTGTGAGGGCACTCCTGAACCATGTGTTGAAGAGGAAGAATCTCCTAAACGACAAAATGTGATCATGGCCGCCCTGAGTGAGCTCAGGAAAGAAGGAACTTTAGCTCCACCCTCTGAATTGTGGAAATTGCAGGGGAGTCACATAGACTTTAAACGACTTATGAAAGTCATGTCTCTAGTATTGAAATTTGGGAACTGTCAAGCAGACCCTTTCTTGAAATTAGTTTACTTAGAACAAAGGCACCACCTTCCTACAGTATGTAGTAAGTTAGAGTGGCGTGCTTTTACCCACGCACATTAATGATTTCATTAAACAATTAACCTTTAGTCATGCAAAATGGCATAGTTTTCACACAAAATAGATTATTTAATGTTAATAATACAAAAAATGAGCTAGTACTGTTGCCCTCCAATGGTACTTTAGTATCATTGTATCTCACCCATCTTCATGAACCTCATATGCATTGTGGAGTTAATGTTTTAATGAGTCTTTTCTGGCAGGAGTGTTGGAGCCTGGGATTGAGGGCTGCTGCCAAGCATGTTGGAAAGTACCAAATAATCCAGCCTCTTCAAATAGCCCTGGATCAGATTAAAACATGATGCTTCATCTCCTATACACACAAAACTATCACTACGTCCTTGACATTTTTTTATGTATGTCCCATAACTATATAGTAATGCTTAACAAATGGTTTTGAACAGCATGATAGGGAAAATAAAAATCTTCTAACTGCATACTTCATATTGACCTCTCAGTATAAATATAACAACAATGTTTGGACCACATAAAAAATAAATGATGTTTGACTTTGATGAGATGAGAAAATGATGCAGCCTCTGTGCCCCTGACTGCTATAACGTGCATCAGATACCTTATCTATAAACATAACTAGGAACCACAGGTACTGTGATAATAAAGAATGGAATTAAATAAGAATATAAAAGATGTAGTACTGTTTTCTCAATTGTGCTTTTAAAACTGGGACAAGGACTGTACACTGTCCACCACTGGTAGCAATGGTTGACAATAACCAATGCTGTATAAAAATGTAATCAACCACACAATACCACTAAAATTCTATCATACACTATATTACAGAATCTCGTGTGAACTTTTAGGAAGGAGTCAAAATAAAAAGATAAAAAAATATTGAACATACCTAAGTTAGTTACATATTTATATATATTTAGTAAAAATGACAATCAACAACAAGGTACTTTAATTTTATCTAGTGAAATGTTCTTCTGCACCTTGGGTATAAATCTACATTATTAACTTTGGAACACACTGCTACATAAAAATCTATAAAATACAGTACTTTGGATTCCTATGAGATTCTGGTATTCACCAAAAAGTAGCTTGCAAGTCACTTGAAAAATCTTCCACTTCCTCTAATTTGAAGACTCGTCAAGCTGCTACACCTTACGCAAAATTAAATAAAAATGACAGTTTAATTAACAAACTAAAAAGTAACAACGTTCAATTCAATACCAGATGTGTATCCTGTCATGAGTATATTAGGCAAGCAACACACAGCACAGCCACAGGTTGTGATGGAGTTGAAAATGGCTTTAGCTGGGAGGGCACAGTTGATCTTTCAGCTGCTGCATCATTGGTCCCTTGACCAAGCTGAGCCTTTAAACTAATGTACATACAAGATCAAAATTATAAACAATTCCACTGTGATCATTGAAGAATAATTTAAAACCAGCACCTGAAAATCACTTTTATATTACAGTACTTCCAATTTCACATATTAGTATGCATTGTAATTTTCACAAATGCTCTAGCTTTTTTAATGACACAATCATACAAGTACTGTACAAGATATCTGATCTACATTGTAATAAAAAAATAGAATGCATGACAGGTCAATATGTCTGCAGATTAATATGCAGAAAGATGCAGCAGCTGATTTTCTGGACCCCAACATTTTTCCTCCCAGCCAAACCAATATGAGACAGATGAACAGTAGTTTCACGCACCTAAAGAACCTTCCTCCTCCTCCTCCTTGTTCATATTCTAAAGCACTATGCCAAAGTGGCTCAAAATTTATGGTCCGGGGCCAGAGCTGCAATTCAGATTTTTCAACAATCACCACTGAGGTAACTTCAGTTCTGTTTTTTCTCTGGTTTTCCATCCGTTTTTCCCTCTGTGTCTAAGAAGAAATAGTTGCCAGAGTTCTTTTGTTCATTATCTTTCTGACTACTATCCTTGTTTATCCTTGGTCTGAAGTTGTTAGGATCACGCCTAAAGGTAATGCCAAGCATTTCCAAGAATTTATTCATTCCAGAGACTAATGTCTGAGGAGCATTGGCAGTCGTTTTCACAGATGGAGATCCTTCAAATACAATTACTCTGTCTGCTAAATATGTGGCCATTATGAAGTCGTGCTCCACAACAAATGCAGTCTTCTTGGCGTGCATAATGAACCGCTTAATAACCTTTGCAGCAGCAAGACGCTGTTCAGAATCTAGGTAGGCTGAAGGTTCATCAATGAGATATACCTCAGCAGGTAAGCCTAAGCAAATGGTAAGTGCTACACGCTGTAATTCACCTCCAGACAAATGCTGAACCTCCTGATCATATAGTTCCTCAATTTTCAGTGGTTTTATTACATCCGAGAGAAACTGGGGATGAACATACGCATCACGGATCTTGTCATGTAGTAGTTGACGAACTGTGGTCTGACTTTTAGGACTGATTTTCTGAGGCTTGTAGGATATATGAAGTTCAGGTAGCTCAGATTTTCCCTCGTCTGGCTCTAATCGACCAGCAAGCATCCTGATGAAAGTAGTCTTGCCAGTACCATTTTCTCCAAGCAACACCATTATCTCAGAATCTGTGAAATTGCCTCCATTCACAGTTAAAGTAAACTCACCCATTTTTTTTGTCATCTGTGGGTACTTGAATCGACACATTCTCTTGATTTCCTCTTCACTCAGTGTTTCAGAAACTTTGAAAGTTAGAGACTCTTCTCTAAACCTCAAGTTCTCAGTGGGAACGAAGCCATCCAAGAAAACATTAATACCTTCCCTAACTGAGAATGGGACAGTGACCACCCCATAGGCTCCAGGCTGTCCATACAGGCAACAAATAAAATCTGACAGATAATCCAATACGGCTAAGTCATGCTCCACAACAACCACATAGTTGTCTGCCATGACCATTGAACGAATTGCCCTTGAAGCATTGAGGCGCTGCTTCACATCAAGGTAAGATGATGGTTCATCATACATGTAGATATTGGCACGCTGAATGCAAACCATTGCAATTGCAAACCGCTGGAGTTCTCCTCCAGACAGGTCCTCAATGTTGCGTCCAAGAACATTTCGTAAGTCCAATATATCCAACATTTCCTCAAAGTTGTCAAGGTCACTTTTCTTTTTGAGGAGATCTTGCACTGAACCCTTAACAGCCTTGGGAAACTGATCTACATACTGAGGTTTAACAATGGCTTTCAAATCATCCTCTAAAATGCGAGTGAAATAATTCTGCAATTCATTTCCTCGGAAGTAGGCAAGAATTTCTGTCCAATCAGGAGGATCAGCAAAACGGCCAAGATTTGGTTTGACTTTACCAGCAAGGATCTTTAAAGCTGTTGATTTTCCAATTCCATTGGTTCCAACCAGACCTAAAACTTCGCCTCTTCTTGGTACTGGGAGACGATGCAACTTGAATGAATTCTTATTGTACCTGTGTACAGTTTCCTTCTCCAGATTGCTGGGTAAATTGATAATCATAATGGCTTCAAATGGGCATTTTTTAACACAAATACCACACCCTATACAAAGCTCCTCACTTATTGCAGCCATACGATCATTAGGTGTCACTTCAATGCACAGTTTACCCATGCGTACGACTGGGCATGATTTTTTACACTCCTGACGGCAACGCTTAGGCTTGCATTTTTCTGAATTGACAATAGCGATCCTTGTCTGCTTATCAGTATCTTCTTGCTTCTTCCTTGGAGGCATCTTGGCAAAAATCAGTCACTGAAAGAGAAGAGTACAGTAATTAAAATTTTTTTTTGACCTAAATAAAACCACATTACAGAATATACAGGTTATAAAAAATGAATTTTCATAATAAAAAAGGTTTTATATATACTTACCAAGTAATTACATTGCCATTAATTCCTAACTTTCACAGCAGCTTAAATTCAAATTTTCACGGTGGTGCTCTACTGTTTTGGTGTAGCTAACTGACCAGGCCCACTTTTGGGGAAGAATAGGTATTACATGGCTCAGCAGCTCAATTCATTCATACTCTAGTGTCCATGAGAGGGGAGGAGGGAGGTCTCTGACCATTTAATTACTTGGAAACTAGTATATTAAAAAATCATATTATAAAAATAACATTTTTATATAAGTAACTTACCAAGTAATTACAATGCTAAATCCCACAATAAAGGAGGTGGGATATATGGACACAAACTATTCAATCCATACTCAGCAATAGAGATGAATTTGACATAGTAAAATTAGCCAACAATGGTACAATGCTGGCTAATTTACCTTACCTGGTGAGAGTGCTACAGCAGGTAGATAGATACTGCCTCTGGCCTGTGCTCATCTTCAACCTATAGTGGCGCAGCAGTAAAGCTGAGGGTCACCTCTACTCAGTGGGTGCTTTGCAACTGAAGAGTGCTCCATGCACAGTACAAGAAAATGACAAGATTACTTCGTTACCGACAAACCATTAAAAATCCACTATCCAACCATTAAAAATCACAATTTTTGAAAGTAAATTGTATTTTTCCTAGCTATACAAACCTGAGGTCCTTTACGATACGAATTACTTGAGGTGTAGCCTGGCACAACTGCTGAATTCTTTAGCAAGGTGATTCGGCAGTTAACTACTGGTCCGTGGATGCAAACATTCCAATTTGCTTTTGGCCCAGGTAGCAGACTGAGGGGTGGCATGAGGTAATCATTAGGGTAAAGGACCTCAGGTTTGTATAGGTAGGAAAAATACAATTTACCTTAAAAAATTGTGATTTGCTCCTATGTGATATACTAGCCCTCGGTCCTTTATGATAGGAAGACTCACTGATTGGTGGGTGGAATATGATATTTTTATAATAAAGTAAGATTTTGTATATACTTACCCAGTAATCATATAGCTATTAGTTTACACGAACGGCAGCCTAATTCAAATTTCATGGGTAGCGCTTCGATTGTTAGAGTGTAGGTACTACTAGGTATACAGTGCCGTCCCCCAACGGCAATACTAGGAACAACTTAGCAAAGCACATCATTGTTTCATGCACAATGTCCATCAGAGGAGAGGCGGGTAAGTATACACAAAACCTTATTTTATTATAAAAATGTTATTGTTATGATACAATAAAGTTTGTTCATACTTACCTGGCAGATATATATATAGCTGTATTCTCCGACGTCCGACAGAATTTCAAAACTCCTGGCACACGCAGTGGGTGGGCAGGTGGTTAGTACCCATTCCCGCCGCTGGGAGGCGGATCTCAGGAATCATTCCCATTTTCTATTCAGATTTTTCATACCACTGTCCCCTGAGGGGAGGTGGGTGGGTACTTTAATTATATAATCCTGCCAGGTAAGTATGAACAAACTTTATTGTATCATAACAATAACATTTTGTTCACGAAACTTACCTGTCAGATATATATATAGCTGAATCCCACCATTGGAGGTGGGAAGGGACAGAATAGAAGGATTAGGAAACACCTCAAGTGCAGATGATTGACATCTTGATTCCTTACCTGTTAGCATAGCTGACTTCTTGATTACTGTCACCGAAGTCTGCTTTTGCTTTACTAGAGTTGCCAACAAGGTAGTGACCTGTGTAGTTGGTGCGCTCTAGATGATCTGTCAACTGGGGCGTGACCACAATGTGACTAGACCATATTGACCATACTGTGAGGGCAACGAAGCTAAAAACCACCACCTGACCTAACCTATCGAAGTAGTCCCATAACTTCTAGGCTAAAGAAAGGGAAAGCGCCTCAAGCAACTAACCCTTCAACCATAAACCAACACCAAAATTAAAAAGCACACCTACCCCTTTTCTATAGGATAGTATTTGTGCTGCTCCCTGCCCCCAACACCATTTCTGCGGATATGTATGGTCCAAGCGATCGCATTCTCATATGCCGTCTTCACATCCCGCAGGTAATGTGAAGCAAACACAGAGTTGCTTCACCAAAAAAGTAGCGCTAATGATATCATTAAGTGCCATATTCTTTCGAAATGCCATTGAAGTTGCAACAGCTCTCACTTCATGGGCTTTTATTTTCAAAAGCTTCATATCACCATCCGAGCAGGACGCATGGGCCTCCCTGATGGTGCTTCGTAAAAAGAATGCCAGTGCATTCTTCGACATAGGAAAGTCGGGTCTCTTAACAGAACACCATAAATTTTCAGAAGGACCCCGACAATCTTTGGTCTTTTGCATATAAAATTTGAGAGCCCTGACAGGGCACAGGACTCTCTCTGGCTCTTGTCCGATGAACTCTGCTAACCCCTTGATTTCAAAGGTTTTTGGCCAGGGGTTAGATGGGTTCTCATTCTTCGCTAAGAAATTAGGATCCAAGGAGCACACTGCACTGTGTCCTCTGAAACCCACATATTTACTAATTGCTTGAATTTCACTAACCCTTTTTGCCGTGGCAAGAGCAGTTAGGAAAATCGCCTTTCTAGTAGTGTCTCAATGAGGCAGCATGCAGAGGTTCAAAGGGAGCCGACATCAAGAACTTTAGAACTACATCAAGGTTCCATGATGGAACCTTCGGTTGTAGTACTTTGGTTGTCTCAAACGATCTCAAAAGATCGTGAAGATCTTTATCATTTGTCAGGCCTAATCCTCTGTGACGAAAGACAGCTGACAGCATACTCTTGTATCCTTTTATTGTGGGCACTGCTAGTTTGTCCACATTTCTCAAATGCAGGAGAAACTCAGCGATTTGGTTCACAGAGGTCGTGGAGGAGGAAATACCTTTCTTCCTACACCATCTCCTGAAGACAGCCCACTTCGACTGATAAACTGCTCGAGAGGAAGCTCTTCTCGCATTGGCAATAGCCTCTGCCACTGATCTTGAAAAACCTCTCGCTCTGGCCAACTTCTTGATAGTCTGAACGCAGTCAGACTCAGAGCGGAGAGGTTTCCGTGGTACCTCTCGAAGTGGGGCTGTTTGAGATCGGCTCTCTCTGGCAGGGTTCTCAGGAAGTCTACCAGAAGAGACATGACCTCCGTGAACCAATCGCTTGAGGGCCAAAAGGGGGCGATCAGAGTCATCCTCGCTCCTGGCGACGCCGCAAACTTCCTTGTTACCTCTCCTAAGAGTTTGAACGGGGGAAAGGCGTACACATCCATCCCCGTCCAGTCCCATAGGATGGCATCTACCGCTATTGCTTCCGGATCGAGAACTGGAGAGCAATAAATCGGAAGCCTCTTCGTTTTCGAGGTTGCGAAGAGGTCGACTAGCGGCCGTCCCCACAACTTCCATAGCTCTTGACAAACTTCTAGATGTAGGGTCCATTCTGTGGGAAGCATCTGATGTTGACGGCTTAAAAGATCCGCTCGAACATTTTGTATTCCTGAAATGAACCTTGTTAGGATCACTATGTTTCGAGCTTTCGCCCATAGAAGGATGTCTCTCGCTATCATGAACAGTGATCGAGAGTGTGTCCCCCCCTGCTTTTTGATGTAAGCGAGAGCCGTAGTGTTGTCCGAGTTGATCTGGACAACTCGGCCCACCAATCGTTCTTCGAAGAACTGAAGAGCCAACCGAATAGCCTCCAACTCTTTTAAGTTTATGTGCCAGGACCTCTGTTCCCCTCTCCAGAGGCCTGACACTTCCTCCTTTCCTAGTGTTGCTCCCCAGCCCACCATGGAGGCGTCTGAGAACAACACTAGGTCGGGGCTCAAAAGGTTGAGGGACATTCCTTCCGAGAGTTTGATCGGATCTTGCCACCACTTCAGTTGATCCTTGACCGCTTTTGAGATAATCAAAGTCGAGTCTAGATTCTTTTTGTCTTTCCAGTTTTCTGCCATAAAAAACTGTAGTGGCCTGAGGTGCAACCTCCCCAGGGAAACAAACTTCTCCAGTGAAGAAATGGTTCCCAGCAGACTCATCCATTCCTTCGCCGAGCATGTTTCTTTCCCTAAGAAGGCTGACACTTTCTCTAAGCATCTCTGCTGACGTTCCTTTGATGGAAAAGCTTGAAAAGCCGCAGAATCCATCTGAATCCCCAGATACACGATGGACTGCGTGGGGATCAGATGGGACTTCTCGTAATTCACTATAAGGCCCAGGGCCTTCGTCAGCTGTAATGTCGTCTGAAGGTCCTCCAGGCACCTTGACTTCGAAGACGACTTGATTAGCCAGTCGTCCAGGTAAAGCGAGACTCTTATCTTCGATAGGTGAAGCCATTTTGCTACATTCCGCATGGAGGGGAAAGTAAAAACCATCGGCGCCGTACTCAGACCGAAGCACAGAGCCCTGAACTGGAAGACCTGCCCTTTTAAGACGAACCTCAGGAACTTCCTTGATTGAGGATGGATCGGGACGTGGAAATAAGCGTCTTGAAGGTCCAATGACACCATCCAATCCCCTGGTCTCAAGGCTCCTAGCACAGACTGAGAAGTTTCCATCCTGAATTTTTCTTTCTTTACAAAAATGTTCAGTCTGCTGACGTCTAGGACAGGTCTCCATCCCCCAGACTGCTTTGGAACCAGGAATAACCTGTTGTAGAAGCCTGGGGAATCCAGCATCAGGACTTCTTCTACGGCCTTCTTTTCCAACATTTGATCTAGAAGGTCGAGTAAGATCTGTTGCTTCTCTGACTGGTATGCGGGCGACAGGTCTATCGGCTTCGTGCTCAAAGGAGGCGCAGAGAGGAAAGGGATCTTGTATCCTCTCTCGATCACATCTAGGGTCCAGGTGTCCGCCCCTATCGTCCTCCATGCCTGAGCAAATAAGGTGAGTCTCACACCTACAGGTGCCTGAAGGGCAGAAACATCAATTTTTTCCCTTCTTGATAGAAGAGATCTTACCTCTGAAGGACCCCCTTCCTCTCGAAGAACCTCTAGAGGAAGGTGCTCCACGAAAAGGGCTTAAATTTCTTCTTGGGTGCTGGAGCTGTTGAAGTAGAAGCCTGAGGAGTAGGTCGTCTGGAAGATTGAGTCAAGAGGTCCCTTGTTGCTTTCTCTTGCAAGTTTACCGACAGATCCTTAATCATGGACTGCGGAAATAGGTGCGTAGAGAAGGGGGCGAATAATAACTCCACTTTCTGAGCAGGAGAAACTGCTTTCGCCGCAAAGCTACAATAGAGAGCTCTCTTCTTTAGCAGACCTGTAGCAAAATGAGATGCTAACTCATCAGAGCCATCCCTTACTGCTCTATCCATACAAGCTAATACACTCGAAAGCTCTTCCAGCGAAATTGAGTCTTGACTCCTCGATTGTACATCCAAAGCCCCGAGGCACCAATCTAAAAGTTAAATACCTCTAGCGTCTTAAAATAACCCCTTGAGGTGATGATCGTCTCCGTCATTGTCCAGGAAACCTTAGCCGATGATAAATAAGACCTCCTTGGAGCGTCCACCAAATTGGCGAAATCTCCTTGAGAAGACAGTGCTTTCAATCCTGCTTCTTCTCCTGTTTCGTACCAGATCCCAGCTCTAACCCTTTCAGTCTAGATGGAGGAAGTGCAAACGAAGTCTTCCCTTTAACCTTTCCTTGAATCCATCCAATCCTGGACTCTCTTAAACGCTCTCTTCGCAGAGAGCGGAGTGGCCATCTTAACGAAGCCAGGAGCCTTCCTGGCCTTCGATGAGGCAAATTGTGAAGGTGGAGAGCAAGGAACGGGCGCTTGAAAATTATCTGGGAACAATTTCTTAAGTAAATCCGTCAACGTCTTATAGTCTGACGACGCTGACGCATTTGGTTCGTCATCATCCGTAGGGCAGAGATCACTAGACGAATCCTTCTCTCGGTCATCAGCGCCCTTCAAAGATCGCGATGACTTCGACACTTTAACATGTGAAACATCCTGACGCTTCGGACTCAACTGTTGATCGTCCTGGCAAGCGTCCCGATATGGAAGGCGCCGCGCGTTCTGAGAAGCGTCCTGCTGAGCGTCCTGATGTGTAGGACGCCGTGCGTCCTGAACAGCGTCAGCTCGAGCGTCTTGGCGAGCGTCCCGCGCGTCTTGAAAAGCGTCTTCTCGAGCGTCCTGGTAAGCGCTTCGTTGCTTAAGACGCCAAGCGTGATCATCAACATGCAAAGCTTGAACTTTCGATATGGATCCTTGAGCGTTCTCGGCCTTTTGACAAAGACGCCGGCCGCCTGTGCGACAACTCACGCCTCTGTCAAATTCGTCTCTCCTAGACGCCCTTTCATGAGGAACGTAATCACGTTCTCTAATGCGTCGGCTACTAGGAGGAGACTCAAAGGCCGAAAAACGCGGAGAAGGAGCCGGGGACTGCCTAGTCCTCTTAACAGGCAGCCACCTATCCTTCCTCCGATGACTGTTTCTGCCTCCTTTCTCTCAAATAGGAAGCTAACTGTGTTTCTGCATTTCCCAAAGCATTTTCCTTGATGGGGAAAGTTCTCAATCAGGAGAAGGACTCATCCTGTGCGAGGAAGATGGGCGAGGGGATGCCCTTTCCTTCAACTCAGGAACATGCTTAGAGCGACTTGGACGCTCAAAAGAGTCCTCCCCTGATGAAGTCTTGTTCCTTTTCTGTGGCGGAAAAGCTTCAAAATCTTCAGGTGATGAATCTACGTAATGATCAGAAGGACGTGAAGCGTCCTCTTCTCTGAAACCTCTCTTAAGAGGGCGACAAGGGCGACGGCCGCCTGTGCGACACCTTGCGCCCCTGCCGCTCTCCCCCTGAGAGTCTTCCGAGCGTCCCAACCTCGGCGAGGAGAGGAAGTCTCGGAAGAAGAGAAGCACTCTTTAAGTATCCATGCCCGTGCACGAACACCGGCAGCCTGAGATTCGTCCTCAGTTACTGCCGAAGGGACGTCAGACCGGTCATTAGATCCCATAACCCTCCTTCGGCTTTCGGCTTGCCCTCTCCCTAAGGCCTGGGAGTCCGGCAGGGGCCTAGGCCTAGAGGCATTATGGGACCGATCTGACTCCCCCTCCACAACACTAGATGCACTAACACTTTTATTGCAATTCACATTTGATTGTAAAGCAATCACTTTAGATTCCAAGGCGCGAATCGACTCCATGATCGTAAATAATACGCTTCCTTCTGCAGACACTTCCTGATTGTTCGGAGGCAATACAACAGGATTAGGTTGAATTACATCTACAGGAGGATTTAATGGAGATACAATTCTACCTTGACTTCTATTCACAGAAGCACTCCTAGAGGAAGACCTGATTCTATCACGCTCAAGCTTTCTCACGTAAGAATCATATGCCTTCCATTCAATTTCAGTCAATTGCTCACACTCGATGCATCTATCATTCAACATACATACATGACTACGACATTTCGAGCACACTGAATGAGGGTCTACCGAAGCTTTCGGCAACCTCACCTTACATTCCTGTACCTTACACACCCTGAAGCTAGCAGAGCTAGATCCAGACATCGTAATCAAAGAAAAGTCAAAGCCAAATCCAAATCAAATCCACTATCACGTATGCCAAGCCAACAAGCCAAATCAAAACCAAAAGTCATTCAGAATACTCAAGTTAGCACAAGAAGTTTCAAAATCCTAGGCGGAGGTCTGTAAACAGTTGTTTACCGACCGGCGACAGAGAAAAATCTGATTAGAAAATGGGAATGATTCCTTATATCCGCCTCCCAGCGGCGGGAATGGGTACTAACCACCTGCCTGCCCACTGCGTGTGCCGGGAGTTTTGAAATTCTGTCGGACGTCGGAGAATACAGCTATATATATATCTGACAGGTAAGTTTCGTGAACAAAATATCATTATTGTATATGAAACTTACCCAGTAATTATATAGCTGATTCCACAATGAAAGGAGGTGGGATCATGGACATATTCTACTCCAAAGCATTACATTATGTAACGAATTTGAAATAGAAAAGTTGCTAGCATTAAAAAAAACAATGCTTGTCGTTCCTATCAGTTAAGAGAGCTATGCAGATGAATAGCTACTGCCCCTGATTGACGTTCATCTCAACTTGTAGTGGCATGGCGGTAGAGCCAAGGGTTGCCTCCTAAGTAGGGGAAACTTTGCAGCAAGAATGCTTCTATGGATAGCAAAGTATGATAGGTGCCTGCCCTGACTCTTTTATTTTGGGCTCAGCACCAAAATAAAACAATCAGAAAACACTGACACCTATACTGAAATAAAGTCAAGACCCATCCACTGAGAGTGGTGGGTGCTCCACGTACACTGTACCCCCTGGCTCTCCAAACTCAGCACCTTACTAAAAAGGTGAAGAGATAATAATAGGAAAACATCCTATGCTTCCTTCCGCGATGCCATGCTGCCATGCCAGTCACTAAAATGGTCACGAGGTACTGAAAAAATTCTAAAATTTTTAAACCTACATATAAAAAGTGAAGATCGCTCATGCCTCCAGTAGTTTGATGGCAGAATGGGCGAAAAGAGCAAATAATGCCTGAAACCTAAGGAAGTAGAGGTTGTTCTTGCATCCTTAGCTTCGCTTCAAAGTAGGCCAAAAAACACTCCACAACAAGTTTGTTTTAAACATGACGTCCATATAAACTACGAGACAACACGTTTAGACAGAGGAAGAGACAGGTTCTGGGAGGAACTCCTCTCTTCACACTGGAAGCAGAGATATCAGGCTAAGTCTTCCAATGTCTCTCCAATTCAGGGTGAACAACTAGTAATTGAACACTTTACAATTAGAAAAAGAATAACACTTTACAATTAGAAAAAGACTATAGAAGACAAAAAAAAACTGCTAGTTTGTTTCATAAATCATTCTGAATCATTGCTGTGGCCAAAGGATCAATTGCGATGAAGCAGACTTACGGAGTTCTGTTATACTGTGGGGTAAACAGAAAGATGATTAGAGTCTAAAGAGACATATCTCTGTCTGATAATTCTCGCAATGGCAAATGTGGAGTACAAAACAGGAACCATAAGCAAGAATCAAAAACCAACCTGAGACTAAAGTCCATGATGGCCGGGCAGAGATCAGAATTAGCAGTTAAACCTCGAGAGCAGAGACATGATACCAATTCGAACTAACACTCCGTGAGAAGGCAGTCACTGGTCCTCATGTGACTCTGTAGGCTGAGTTGCCTCTTAGCACATTCCGCCTTGAAATGTATTTGTTTTATAGAGCCATCGAGTGCACGACATATACCCTCGAGCACCTACATGTTAACCGCAACAAGAGAGCAAGAAACCCCCTTGTTCGGTGATAATTCCAATTCTATGGTGTTGTTGCCAAAATAACACCAAATTAGGCAAATCTTGGAAGGCCCGGAAGGCTGTCTTGAGTTTCCGGAAATTAAGAGAAGGTACTATTCGTCTCGGTCACACACCAGAAGAATTAACTTACAGGCAAGTGTCTATTACTCGAACGGTACAACTGATAACAGACGCATGTCATGACAATATACAAGTACTATGTACATTCATAGGCTCCTGTCGACCAAGCGTCAGCCTAATTCTTCTTCACTTCAAAGAGAAAAATAAGGACTGGAAGAAGACCTTCATTCTCTAATGAAGAGCAAAGGTGAAGCTATCCGGAAGGAAAGCTTCTATGACGATAACAGGACACCGAAGATGATTAGTTCATACCGAATTGGTTGTTCTCAAAATGGGAACACTGACTGGAAAGATCCTAGGATCAAACCAAGAACATATGATCTCGCATCCGAACTCTTGGGAGAGTAATCCGTAGATTTCCTCTTATTCAGGACGACTGTACTTGTCCGCTCTTCTCAGACCTAGCGGGAGTGGGCAATAACGCATGCGATCATCAACTTGCCTTGATGATAGCAATCTAAAGACTTAGGAAAACTTATTTGCCTAAGCAAAAAAAAGACACTTCCTGAAGGAAGAGCAGAGGTTTTCACCAACCAAATGGAGCAGTGTCTTCCTTCAAGTGGTTCAATAGTGGGAATGCAAGAGAGAATAAGAGTAGAGCTGACTGTGCCAAAAGATGGTGAGAACTGCCACTTCTTGCCACGCATCTGTCTTCGTGATCAAAACTTCACAATGAGGACTACATAAAGGACTTCTTCCTTGACTCTCGTGATGTCCTGTTCAAGTGGTGGCTAACAAAAGATCACCCAGTGTCGACGAAGAAGAACGAGGAGACTGTGTTGTCAGGCATCCAATAGGAAGCGCCAGACTACTAACAGCTGGTGCCAGGTGAGGCATGGAAAACACCGAGCGAGGTGAAGCAAGGTAGTGGACACCTTAGATGGCGCTGAGGAAGAGTGCCTGGACGGGGAAATGGTGCTCGACAAAATATGCCCGATACGAGAAAGATTCGAGCGGCTAGGCGCCAATACCTGTTACTCATAATGAGAATCGGTACGTTTCTGATGAGTGTCTAGGATAAAAGTATTGAGAAGGCTCATATATACCAACGCAGGAGCAGAGTTCTAATACACTTCTTCTTCTGTGGATGATAAGTCAGTATCTCCACCTGTGAGAGCACTGTGAAGGCAAACGAGTTGACAAAACCTGGCTGTGAATGCCTGGGAGAGGATTGGCTATTGGAAGCAAAAGGTCACTTACGATGCTTCCAACATCTAGGCACTATCACAAGGTGTTCAAAATTATTACTAATTAAGTAAAATAAGTAACCTTTCTTTAACTCAATGACTACTGAGCACCAGCCACTAGATGCCTTTCCAATGGCATTCAGTCGGAGGGGGGGAGGCATGACCAATTTGACCAAAGGGGGAAAAAACTCCCATCAAACTCTCTTTGATTGAATCAGCTGAGTCGCGAGTTGAACATTGACTGTGAGTCCAATCACCCGAGTCTTGAGTTGAAAATTGACTGAGAGTCGGATCAGCTGAGTCGCGAGTCGAACATTGATTGTGAGCAGAGTCTTGAGTCGAAAATCGACTGAGAGTCAGATTAGCCGAGTTGTAAATCGAACATCAATTGTGAGTCAAATCAGCTGAGCCGTGAGTCGAACATTGATTGCAAGTCAAACATCGACTTTGAGGAGTCAGACAACCCGTACTGCAAAAGGTGCAAGGCTTCATCGACTGAAGAATACCTCTTAAGAGGTCCCGAGACCAAAGAATCAAGTCATCGACGCGATCTACGAATTAGGTGACGAACCACTGAAATAGGATGACAACTGTGCACTGTCACTGATACGCCTTTCCAGCGGCGTTTGGTCAAAACCTATACTCTCACGACAGGTTCGACCAAGGGGGAAACATCCCTCCTCACTACACATCCATCAAGATGCCTTTTCAATGGCTATCTGCAGATACCTGGGAAAAGCTACAGGTTCGACTGAGGGGGCAACCCCCTCAGACTCCCTTCAACTACCAGTATGTCCTCTCCTAGGCTAATCTTGGCCATGAGAAGGAGCGGGACAGTGACTTAAAAAGTCTAGGAAATATGAGGGGCTAGATAATCACCTCCTCTGACACTTCCAGAAAGACGCCTTTCCAGTGGCTGTCTGTCGATAACTGGGACCGGTGACAGGTTCAAGTGAGGTACCGACTACCTGTACTTAACCCCTGACCTCCCTTGGACCTCAGGTATGTCTTCTCCCAGGGGCGGGGGAGCGGGACAGTGACCATGTCTAGGAGACTCGAGGGATAAGTAGCCGCTGCCTCCACTGCACAGCACTTCACTGTTACATTGATAATTCATGATAATCAAAATAAAATACTGGCAAAGGCATGTGAAGGAAGTGATGGAGCCAGGCGTGGAAGCAAATGACACATATAGGAGGAGTAATAGGAGAGAATTGGCGTCAAGTTTGGGAGGCGAAGGGAGTCGGTAGGCGAGAGGCAAAATGTCAGTGCCTCATGTAATCTTGGCTACTAACTACTTTCAAGAAAATAATCAACAAGTAATCGATTACTAATTAAATACTTTATAAATCACTATAGGGCATTCTGGCAACTAGGCCTGAAACATTCATAATGTATGAATACATTAGTATATTTCATATGCTCAGACATGCATTTAAAAACAACTACTCCAAGATACTATTAATAATAGTAATTAATATTTTTATATCAACAAGTCGTTTTCGCATGTATCAAGGCCAATCAGACTCTATTAATGTAGAAACACTGCTTTTGTTCTCCAAATAGTGAAAAATTAATAAATAAAAATATCATTTACAAATATAGGAAATAGCATTTCATGTATTCAGATGTATGTATTTTTAAATAACATAACCTAAAAAAAAATATTATATATATTACAGTGGACCCCCTGTATTCATGTTCTCCAGATTCGTGGACTCACACATTTGCGGATTTCTCTCTGGAACATTTCAACGCATTATTCATGGAAAATTGCATATTCATGGTATTTTTCTATGAGAAATATCCAGAAATTCCTGGTTTTTTATCAATTTCATCATAAAATGCATTTTTTGTGATAAAGCTATTAAAAAAACCAGGTTTTAAATTTTTTAGTGGGTTTTTCTTGAGTTTTAACTAACAAAATAGGAAGTTTTAAGCATTTTTATGGGGATTCTAACTATTTGTGGCGGGGGAGGGGGGGGGGGGGGGGGTTTGGTATGCATCCCCCCATATGGGGGACCACTGTATATATATATATTTATATCACCAAGAGTTTTCATATTGAAGTCTCAAAGCAAATTCGACTTTCATATAAAAGAATATTTACGAATAACCGATTACTCAAAATGAAATCATTATAAGAATTGTCAGGAATGAAGGTAATCACAATCAGTAACCGATTACGTGCCCTGCTAATTGACTTGAGTGGCCTGTGCTACAGTCTGCCAAATGAGCCGGAGGATATTGGCTACGATGTGAAACGTCCACAATTGCATGATGCCAGGGAAATACCCTAGTACGCCAAGGCCATGTAAGCCTTCTCTACCAAAACCCCCATAGCCAAACATTTAACATCATTCTCTCATTACTACTTTCAAGCTCCACACTTTCACTCTCTGCAAAGGAAAGTGATGAGTGTTGCAAGCACGGTACACAAAAGAAAGTGTACTGACCTAAAAGAATGTCTTAACATGCACAAATTACTTTAAGGTAACTATATTTACCGGCGGTTTGCAACTATAATAGCCTATGGCTGGTAAACAAAATCCCAAGTGCAAGGTATAACCTAAGGTAATGATACAATCTTCAGGAATTACTTCTAAAGGCAACTGTTAACTGGCGACTTGCACGTACCCTAATCCCGGTAAGTAAATAATACGTAAATGCAAAGGTTATAAGATACAAGAACTGAATAACATTTGAGAATTATTTTAAGGTGATTATTTACTGGTGTCTTGCTAATGGCCTATGGCCGGTAAACTAAATCTAAATGCAAAAGCTTGGCCTACAGAAATGATGTTAAATCATGATTACTCAAGGCAATTATTAACCAATGACTTGCTCATAGCATTAGCCTGGTAAGTTAAACATAATATACAAAAGTATTAGGCCTAACTGAATGGTGTTACATTCAAGAACTATTCCCGGAGAATACAAATATGATATTGTTATGATACAATAAAGTTTGTTCATACTTACCTGGCAGATATATATATAGCTGTATTTTCTGAAGTCCGACAGAATTTTAAAAACTTCCGACACACGCAGTGGTCGGCCAGGTGGTTAGTACCCATTCCCGCCGCTGGGAGGCGGGTATCAGGAACCATTCCCATTTTCTATTCATAATTTTTATTTCCACTGTCCCCTGAGGGGAGGTGGGTGGGTACTTGATTATAATATCTGCCAGGTAAGTATGAACAAACTTTATTGTAATCATAACAATAAATCATTTTTGTTCATGAAACTTACCTGTCAGATATATATATAGCTGAATCCCACCTTTGGAGGTGGGAAGGGACAGAATAGAAGGATTTTGGGAAACAAATGCAATGCAGATGATTTACATCTTGGTTCCACCTGTTAGCATAGCTGGCTTCGTGGTTACTGCCACGTAAGTCTGCCTGGGCTTGTGCTACTAGAGTTGCCAGCGAGGGTAGAGACCTATATAGCTGGTGCACTCCAGATGATCTGTCAACAGGGGCGAGACCACGACGTGACTAGACCATATTGACCATACCATGAGGGCTAAGAAGTAAAATAAATATATATATATAAATATAAATATCACCACCTGACCAACCTAGCCAAAGTTTAAGGTGTGTTAAACTAAGGGCTTAATTAAAGTTAAGAAGTCGCCGTTGTCGGCGACTCAACAACTAAATTAAGAGCTCTTCCTAACCATTTTCTACAGGATAGGATGAGTGGTACTTCTTGCCCCCAAGATTGTGTCTGCAGACACGTATGGCTCTAGCGAGCAGCAGATCTCATATGCCATCTTCACATCTCGCAGGGAGTGTGAAGTGAACACAGAGTTGCTTCGCTAAAACATGGTACTCAGGATGTTGCTGAGTGCCATGCTCTGTTGAAATGCTTCCGAGGCCGCGCCCTCACCTCGTGAGCATTCAGATAAAAAGATTTCAAATCGTTTGTGCAAACACAATGAAGGAGCATTTTTGAAAGAACTCCTTAACACTAAAGCCAGGCTGTTCTTCGATATGGGCAAGTCTGGTCTTTTTCGGAACACTGCAGATTGCCCGAATGACTTCGACTTTCTTGGGGTTTTATGTAGATAACAAAACTTGAGACACCCGACAGGGCACAGGACTCTCTCTGGCTCCTGCCCACTAAACTTGTGCCATCCTTGCTTCCAAGCTCCTGGCCCAAGGACAAAACGGGTTTCCATTCTTAGGCCCAACGGAAGGCTTAGAGAGCACACCGCCTTGTGTTCTCTAAAGCCAAAACTTGTGACGATGGCTTAAAATTTCACTAACCCTCTTTGTCGTATCTAGGGTGGTTAGAAGAAGGCCTTTCTGATCACATGCAAGAAGTTAACAGGTAGGAGAGGTTCGAATGCTTTGACATCAAGAACTTCAGACTACGTCTAAGTTCCATATTGAAAGCTTCGATCTGGACATGCACAGTCAGTACGTCTGTACTAAAGTCAGGTGACCGACCAGTTGACCAGTCAGACGAATCAAGGACAGCAAGGCTGTACCCTGAAGACCATAAGGCACTATTCTTCGCTGAAGGATGAGTGTCTGGACTGCCTGGGCGATTCAATCTAAGCAAACCTTGGGGTGTATCACGCAACCCAACGTCGTCAGCGAATCAACTCCTGACTCGAGCTTCTGGTGCCAGGAGAAAGGAGCGAGGAGCAAAAAGGCGATTCAGTCCCGAAGGAAGAATGCCTGACAGTCCAACCTGGTCTCATGTTACACGATCATCGGAGGTGTGAATAAACGCAAAACCGGATCTTCGTCAACAAAGAAACTCAGGGCTACTATATGTCGCCTGATCTCGCACGAGTGTCTGACTCCGAGAAAACAGGTGAGACAAAAAGTAGATGGTGAGCGAGTTTCGAGATTCCACAGAACTCAAAACAAAATCGTGAAGGGCTTTGTTGTTTGACAGACGCAAATCTCTGAGCCCAAAGGCCGTCAACAACATATTTGCGTATTCTTTAATAGTTGTGACTGCCAGCTTATCCCATTCTTCAGACAGAAATGGAAGACGGTAATCTTATTCCTATCAACATCTCGATAGTCTGAACGTAGTCAGACTCAGAGCGGAGAGGTTATAGGTACCTTCGAGTTAGAGTAGAACGACTCTCTCGGAAAAGGTCCTTGGAAAGTGAACTAGGAAGTATGTGACCTCTGTGAATCCAGGATCCTGAAGGCCAACATGGGGCGATCCGCGTCATTGTCGCTCCTGTGACGTCATAAATCCTCTTATTACATTTCCTAAGCGATTGAAAAAAGGGGAAAAGAGACTAAACATCCATCCCCGTTCAATATCATAGGATGGCGTTTAATGGTACCGATCCCGGATCGAGAATAAGGGAGCAGAGAAGAAGAAGCCTCTTCGTCCTCACATATCGAAGAGAAGAATGAAAGGGCGTCCCTAAAGTCTACACAACTCTCAACTTACTTCTAAAGAAAGATTCCACTCGGAAGTGAATAGTTGCTGCCGTCGATCGGACGACATTCGTACGGACTTTTGCAATCCTGTAACGAACCTCTAGAGGATCGTTACATTCTACGCCTTGTTGTTATAATAGGCTCTTTCTCGTAAACTCGAACAAGGACCGAGAGAAGATACTTCTTAAGATATGAGAGAGCTGTGGAATATCAGAGTTGATCTGGACCACTGGTTCCCAAAAACTCGTTTCGAGGACTGGAGGGACTACCGAATCGCTTTTACTTCTTTCAGATTAAGATCCAGGACATCTGAAACCCTATCCAGATGTCCGGTACCTTCTTTCTATCACCTCAGGTGATAGACGCACTGAGAGATGTTCAGAATCATTCCTAGATCTTGAATAATATTTCAGTTTCCCGGTAGGAAAAAACTGTGGTCTGAATTGCAGTCTATTCGGGGAAACAAACTTCTTCAGGAAGGAAATGGTCCCAGCAAGCTCATCCATTCCCTCCCCGAGGTATGCTTACTTCCCATATAAGGCTGCGCTTTGGCTAAGCAGGAGAGCATATAAAAGTGCAATGTTGCGGTAGAACTCGTAGTTCCATACCGTGCGGTAACGAGCACCGAAAGGATTAACGAGATAACTCTGTTGAACATAGTAAGGCAAACGAATGCAACGTTTATTCATTCACGTAAGAAATCCCCTCAATCTTAGGCTAAGTCCGTGATGTAGACAGAGATACAGTTAGTCAGTCAATCCCGCAGGAGAGACGTAACCGTCAGCACAGAGATACGGTTAGTCAGTCAATCTCGCAGGAGAGAGAGACGTAACCTAAAGCGCATGACAGCGCACGATCTGTTACTGGCTCGGTTGGACTGGAGGACAGACACAGCGTGACAGCAGCAGCCAGCAGCTTACGAATGTCGTCTCTTAACTCTATGTCTGGGTTGCCAGCTACCCTATTCTACGAAGAAATAGGTCCGTTATTTTTTGAGCAGAAAGACTCTCAAGCCGGTATATTTAAGCGAAACAGAAAACGCTAAATATATAGATGCGTTTGTGTAGTCAGAAACACTACCATACAACGGTAAAAGATAAATCGGAAACTCCTGGAAGGCTGCAGGGAGTAACGATTAAATGTCCTTAAATAGACACTAGACCTCTCGGTTGCCATCCAAAGAGGTAACTACAGCAAGCGTATATGACTTGAACCAACCAGAAGTAAAATAACGCAAGGCAAAATATGAAATTATATCATAATAAAGTTTGTTCATACTTACCTGGCAGACATATATATAGCTGAATTCGGAAATACAGCTACATACATATCTGACAGGCAAGTTTCATGAACAAAACTTAAGAGAATCGAAGCAGTCAGCTCAAGATTCTTATGTTATTGGACATAAGCGTTCATTGACGTAGTCTACAATCTATTTCTTGTACGAGTCTGCGAATGACGAATGAGAGCTCTTCCGAATCTTGTCAATAAGAACTTATTCGCTTACGCAATATCAAGTTAATGATGAGTTTTGTCAATGAGAACTAACCCATTTACGGGACAAAGAGATATTTTGTCAATGAGGGAATACCCACTTACTTGACAAAACGATAGTATATTGTCAATGGGGGAAAGTCAC
>NC_087206.1:46046163-46114899 GCF_015104395.2 Macrobrachium nipponense | reverse complement strand
CTTCAGTTTGCTTCGGTAACAGATATCCTTCTGAAAGCAAGGCTGAAAGATATAAATCGAATTTGGCGGTCAAAAGCAAACTCCAAATATCGAGACAAGTTGTCAGTAAATTCACAGATCCTCCGCAACCAACTACGGCCTTGGTCAAAAGTAAAGAACTTAGCCAAGAAAGTACCCCTTCATATCCCCTCCAGTGTTAACCATTCACACGGATGCATCCCTGTCCGGGTGGGGGGGATACTCTCAGTTCAAACAGGTTCAGGGGACTTGGTCAGTTCAATTTCGCCAGCTCCACATAACGTGTTGGAAGCAATGGCAGTATTTCTACTCTGAAGAGACTGCTCTTCCCCCGAAGAAGTCTCATCTAAGGCTAGTTTTGGACAGTGCAGTGGTAGTTCATTGCATCAACAGAGGAGGGTCCAAATCCAAGCATGTGAACCATGTCATGATAGCCATCTTTGCATTAGCAAGCAAACACAAATGGCATCTGTCTGCCACTCACCTGGCAGGAGTAAGAAATGTGATAGCAGACGCCCTGTCCCGGTCAGTTCCTCTGGAATCAGATGGTCTCTGGACGTCGGGTCATTCCAGTGGGTAAGCCGGAGAGTCCCAGGTCTCCAAGTGGATCTCTTCGCCTCACAAGCGAACCACAAGCTACCTTGCTATGTGGCCCCAACCTGGACCCTCTGGCTTATGCCACGGACGCCCTGTCGTTGGATGGAATCAGTGGAGGAGAATTTATGTTTTTCCTCCAGTGAATCTTCTCTTGAAAGTCCTAGACAAACTAAGGTCTTTTCAAAGGGATAGTAGCTCTGATTGCACCGGACTGGCCCAAGAGCAACTGGTATCCTCTTCTTTTGGAATTGGGTCTCCGACCTCAACGGATCCCCAACCCAACCCCAAACTATCACAAATCAGTACAAATGAGGACTGTGTTCGCTTCTCAGGAACTCTCCAGACCCTAACTTTATGGACTTCATGAAGTTTGCGGCTAATAAAGATGCTGACATTGATCCACAGAATATTCTCTTCCTAGAATCAGATAAGAGAGAGTCAACCATTAGACAATATGACTCAGCTGTTAAAAAATTAGCATCTTTCTTGAGGAGAATCGAACACTTACAACCATGACAGTTAATTTGGCTATATCCTTTTTCAGATCCTTATTTGAAAAAGGTTTAGCAGCTAGCACGATTCACCACTCATAAATCGGCTTTGAAGAAAACTCTTTCAAGTAGGTTTTCAGATAGATTGACTGAATCTTATTTCACATCTATCCTAAAGCCTGTGCTAGGACTTAGACCTTCTCAGAGGGCCTACTACAGTTTCATGGTTTCTTAAATGATGTCTCAAACTAGCTTCAGATACTGACAAAAATCATCTTGTACATTCATAATGCTCCTGAGGAAGACATTATTCTTATTAAGCCTAGCCTCAGGAGCTAGAAATTTCAGAACTGTCGGCTCTATCCAGGGATGCGGGGTCATGTGGAATTTCCTCCCATCAGGAGAAGTTCTACTTGCTCCGGATCGTAGCTTTTTTAGCCAAAAATGAAGATCCTCTTGCAAGGTGGGCTCCTTGGAAGGTTATCCCACTTCCCACAGGATCCTTCTCTCTGCCCAGTATCAACTCTTAGAGCCTTTCTATCTCGTACTTCTTCTAGATCCTCAGGTGCTCTCTTCATGAGAGAAAAAAGGTGGTACTTTATCAGTTAAAGGCATTAGACAGCAAATCCTTTACTTCATTAAACAAGCCAACCTGAGTCATTCCCAAAAGCACATGATATCAGGGGAGTAGCCACCTCAATTAATTAAATTTCCAACATATGACTTTGAGGATCTTAGAAAGTATACTGGATGGAAATCCCCGACAGTCTTTAATTTAAAACGGCATTATTTAAAATCCTTGAATCTTTAAAGTTTTCAGCAGTAGCAGCGAGGGAAACAGTTTCCCACCCCTGATACTGCTTAGTAGTTGTAGTATTGATCCAGGTCTCCTTTATACCTACTTCAACCAACATGCCTCAAAACTATCGTCAGGCTACTCAACATCATAGCCTTAGCCGTTGTATCTTATAGTGGTTTGTCCCTATTTTTTTGCTAGGGACAACCACCCTTGTACTGATATGTACTTCAGTGTCCACCCTTATTTTTATGCTAGGGAGGCCACAATATGTTTGTATAAATTCTCCAATTTGGGTTTGTGATAAGCTTCAGTCACAATGTGTTTGTATATATTTGAAATTAATTGTATTAATTGTATTAATGATGGACTTGAGTGTACCTATCCTTATTTTATGCTAGGGTAGGACACATGTATGTATATAATGTAATTATATATTCTAATTAAGTAAATCCAAAAATTTCCTTATTTTACATGCATATTTATAATTTTTATTATCTACCATTAAGTAACTTTAAGTTTACTAACATTCTGTTATTGATTATTGTAATAAGTTAGTTTAAGTGCTTAATTTGTATGCTGTATTTGATTTACTACTATTTATATCCATCATTTTAATCTGTTTTTCATTATTTCCTTTTCCATCTTGCTGTTTCTCTGGTACTCTTTCATAGGCCGACACGAGCTGAGCCCAGAAAAGGGATTTTGACGAAGGAAAAATCTATTTCTGGGTGATTGGCTCGTGTCGCCCTATGAAACCCATCCCCTTTTTTATGGTTTTTGTTTTTTCCCCCCCTTGCAGGGACAAGATGTATTTATGTTTTATTAAGGATGACCGCTAGGGCGCTGCTGTACGTGGCGTCCTCTAGTAAGTAGTAGTAGAGGCTGCATCGCCCGTGGTATCGCTCTCTCTTGGGGGGATTCTGATAGGGAAGTTCTAATTGGTGTTTGTCTCGTGGTAGTGTTCCACACTCGCCCTATATCATACCGACACTTCTTTTAAGAGTGAGCGAGTCAGTTTTACTGACATTTTCTTAATTTTGTTTTTCTCTGGTAATTTTAGCTAATTTTACCTAGAAAGAATGATGTTAAGGATTACTTTCATAGGGCGACACGAGCCAATCACCCCAGAAATAGATTTTCCTTCGTCAAAATCCCTTTTTTATAGTAATTATATAGCTAAGAGCTTTCTACTTACAGCAGCCTAACAATTTAAAATTCGCGCTAGCGCTAGTTCTGGTTACAGTGTGGTTAGAATGCCCTGCCGACTATCGGGTAGTATTATGTAGGTAACAATCTCAGAGAGCTTCAATTCGTTTTCTACTCTAAAGTCCATGCAAGGGGAGGTGGGTGGGCTCTGATCCTTTAATTACTGGATAAGTAAACACAAAACCTTATTTTACTACAAAAATATCTTTTTTGTATATGGAACTTACCCAGTAATTATACAGCTGATTACACATTTAACAGGGGGTGGGAGCCATGGACAAACTATCTCAATACACTACATACAGTGCAATGAAATTGAAATTAAAAAATGCCAACAATAATATGGTTGCTGTTTCCTTACCTGGCAAGTGAGCACTGAAGATAATTACTGCCTCTGGTCGATGCTCCACTTGACCCGTAAGAGTATGTGGCTGTCAAGCCCAGAGTCGCCTCTACAAAAGTGGGAGCTTTGGAGCCAGGAAGTACAATCGTGTCTCTCAAAGCTAAAAAGGTTGCCCTTGTCCTGGGCAAAGACCAGAATCTAATAACACAAACCCTTACACCACACCAAACCATAAAAAAAACTCACAACCCAACTATTAAAAAGGAACTGGCGGGCACTCTACCCATAAATGTTCCTCCAGGCTTCCCAACAAATATCAAACCTTATTCAAGGCAAAAATAAGTAAAGGGAAGTTAGATTCCCTATACCTCCTCTTCCAACACCATGCCAGCCACTGAAATTGGTCCTTAAGTATTACAGTTCTCGAATGCCGTTTCCACATCCTTAAGGTAGTGTGAGGCAAATACTGATCTACACTTCAAGTAAAGAAGGAAGTCAGCAATCTGACTTATAGTGATTTCGGAAGAGGACACTTTCGTTCTGATACACCACTCTCTGAAGGTTGACCACTTATATTGATATAATTTTTCAGATGAAGGGTGTCTGCATTGGGCGATAGCCTTTGAAACTGATTTTGAAAACCCTTTCGCTCTGATGAAGTGCCCGACAGTCTGTATCCTGTCAGAGCCAGAGTGGACATCCCTAGATGAAACTTCTGAAAGTGGGGTTGTTTGAGAAGACACTGTTTTTAAGGTAGTAGCCTGGGAAAGTCGATTAAGCTCTGTATCAAGTCTGGGAACCAGTCTTTCCCTGGCCAAAAGGGGGCCACCACAGTCATTGTTACATTCTAGTGAGACTAATTTGTTTAGGCCTCCCGGATCATTCCGAAAGGTGGGAAGGCATAGATATCCATGCCTGTCCAATCTTGCAGCATTGCATCCGTCTTCCAAGTGAGAGTGTCTGGGACCGGTGAACAGAACCTTGGAAGCCTGTGGTTCTTTGAAGTTGCAAAGAGGTCTACTGAAGGACGACCCCTTAGTTTCCGAAGGTCCTCACATACTCTTTTGGTATGAAGTCCATTCTGTCGGGAGGATCTGATTTTGTCAGCTCAATCCGTCCACTCGGACATTAATTTTCCCTTGAATGAAGCGAGTCAGCAATGATACCTGATTCTTGTCTGCTCACATCAGCAGTTCCTGAGCCACTTGAAAAAGGGAAAAGGAATGCATTCCTACTTGTTTCTTGACGTACAACAGAGCCGTTGAAGTGTTGGAATGTATAGTTACCGTTTTCCCTCTCACCAGAGGAGAAAAAGCTTGCAGACCTAGTAACATTGCTCTTAATTCTTTTACATTGATGCGTGCACTTTTGAACACATACGGCCAAGTTCCCGATACTACCTTGTTCCCTAGATGGGCTCCCCAACCTAGGTTTGAGGCATCGGAATACAAGTCTAGGTCTGGGTTCAACGTAGGGAGAGACTTCCCTTCTTAAAGTCTTCCTTCTGATAACCACCGTAGAATGTCCTTGATTTCTGCCGTTATCGGGAACACAAAAGTCTTGAGCCGTTTTCCTGCTCTAATTTGCTTTGAGAAAAAACTTAAGTGACCTCATGTGGAGTCTCCCCAGTTTCATAAACTTTTCGGCCGAGGCTAGCATTCCCGGGAGGCTCATCCACTGAGCTGTCAAGCATTCCTGAAGAGACAGAAATTGTCTAAAGCAAAGGAGACAAGAGTTTATCCTTTTGGGGGAGAGAAAAACCCAAAAATTCCGAGCATATCATTCTCAAACATAGAATCCGTTGACTAGGAATGATCTGAGATTTTTGTATGTTCATCAATATCCCAAGCTTCTTCGTGAGAAGGAGAGTCGTAGAGAAATCTTCTAAGCACTTGTCCTTCGACTGAGCTGAGCAGCCAGTTGCCTAGATAAAGAGAGATGTTCACTCCAAACAGATGAAGCCACTTCGCCAGAGGGGCCAGAATTCGAAATTGGAGAACCTTTCCTTGAAAAACAAACCGGAGAAATTCTGGAGTCCGAATGAATAGGGACGTGGAAATATGCATCCTTCATGTCCAGGGAAACCAGCCAGTCCTCTTGATGTTCGGAGGACATGATTGACTGACTGGCCTTTATGTGGAATTTCGTTTTGAGAACGAATTGATTCAATGCGCTCACGTCTAAAACTGGTCTTCAACCCCCCAATGTTTTGGGGACCATGAAGTCTGTTGTAAAACCCTTCTGAGTTTTGATCTTCCACTAGTTCTACTGCTCTCTTGCAAAGCAGTGACTCTACCTCTTGGGAAAGAGCTGCAAACTTTTCTGAATTCGTCAAGTAGGCCAGTAATGTTGTGGGCAAACTGACTAAAGGTGGGCCTTATTTGAAGGGAATGATAAACCCCTGCTGTAAGACCTTGACTACTTAAGGTTCTGCTCCTCTCAAACTCCATTCCCTCCAAAAAAGGCCCAACCTGGCTCCTACAGGCATGCGAAGGACACACTCCTCATTTCTGATTTACTGTCTTGTATTTTCTTGATAGACCTGGTTGGAGGTTGTAGGTTGTAGTATGGGGTCTTTGCTGGCCCCTCTGTCTTGCTCCACGAAATTATGGCTGGAGAGGGGAGAAAGACCTATTGGTGTTAACTTGACATTCCCTCATCCACTTCGACGATTGCGCCAACAGATCATTTGTAGATTTCTTGTAGATTTCTGATTTACTGTCTTGTATAGCATTTGTAGATTTCTGATTTACTGTCTTGTATTTTCTTGATAGACCTGGTTGGAGGTTGTAGGTTGTAGTATGGGGTCTTTGCTGGCCCCTCTGTCTTGCTCCACGAAATTCTGGGTTCTGGAGAGGGGAGAAAGACCTATTGGTGTTAACTTGACATTCCCTCATCCACTTCGACGATTGCGCCAACAGATCATTTGTAGATATCTTCTGCAGAGAAGACAAAATTGCAAATACTAATTCTTCCAGAAAAAGGTGTTTCTTGTTAAATGGGGCAAAAAGCAAGGTCGACTTGTGTGTTTTGGTTACCCCTTTAGTAGTAATGGAGCACCACAGATCCCTCTTAAGATGCAAAAAGAGACGAGAGATGCCAATTCTGTCGAGCCATCTCTATCGGCCTTGTCTGCGCAAGAAAATACACTTAGCAAATCCGCTGCAACGTCTTCCGTCATTGTTGGGGCATCTGCCACTTTTCTGGCTACTGCCCCGATTGTCCAGTCTAAGAACCTATAGACTTTTAATACCTTAAAAATGCTCTTAGTAAGGTGATCCACTTCCGCTGACGAGAGCATAACTTTGGCTGAAGAAAAAGCCGATCGTCTACCAGTCGATGAGGACCGAGAAATCTCCCTGGGAAGAGGCAGAAGTTCCCAGGAAAGGAGATTCTCTGGTGTCATCATAACAGTGACTTTTTTATCAGCTTGGTAGGAGGTGCGGTGAAAGACGCTTTACCCATTTCTCTCTTTAATGCTAACCAGGTGTCCACGTCTTTCAAGACTTTCTTCGTTGACAAAGAGAGTACTAACTTGGGTAATGACAAGTTGTCTGAAGCAGGTTTCCTCATAAGGAAAGTTGAAGCCGGTGCTGCTGGGGTCACAGGTGAAAACAAACTCAGAAAGTTGTCCAGAAAGTACTTCAACAATGCTGAATAGGAAGACGAAGGATTTGAGTCCTGTTCCTCCTCTTCCTCGTCTGAAGAGATAAGTGATAACCCCGTTTCTTCTGATTGCGAAGGGGTAGGAGCCTTCTGCAACAACATGATATCATCCAAATGTCATTTCAGGGGAGCAAGTGAAGGATCCGAAGCTGAAGAATACGACCGAGAGTGGGGTGAAACTGCTCTTGATTCAGCTGACGTGGGAGGCGGGTGCCTCTTACCTGGTGTCGATCATTCGGCCGAATGCGATCGTCGCATTGTAACTGGGGAATCACGACCAGGAGTCCTAGGTAAATCCAGGATAGGTTTGGATCTAGAGACCGATGAAACTCGCTCCGAAGTATCCATCCTACGCTTGGCTGAAACATACTGTCGCTCCATACCTGAGAAGGATTCAGGACTGTCTCAAGCAGACAGGGATCGGGAAACTGAACAAGCAGGAGGTGATACTGCACAGCTCCACAAAGGTTGAGGACTCAATATGTCTTCTTTCTTCTTCTTAGAAGGAGGAGACTTATCTACATCCTTCGACTGTCTCTTGAGGGGGTGTGACACGCCTTAAAATCGCCTACGATGACTCTTGCTGGTAGTCGAGCTGTCGGAATCCGACAACAGATCATGTACACCAAATGAGATGCCTTTTCAGCGGTGCTCTGTCGACACCTGGGAATCGCCAGCAAGTTCGACTAAGGGGGCAACTGCCAGGGGGCAAACCCAAATGGCCTCCCTTCGACCTCCGGTATGTCTTCTCCTTGGTGTGGGGGAGTGGGAAAGTGCCCTTCGTCTGAGAACACCAGCGGGCCGGACAACCAACCTCTACACAATCACTATGGGTAGATCTAGGGTACCTATCCGCGGCGGCCCAGACTATGGCAGTTGCGGTTTTTCTATGCAGTTTTACTTACTGAACAAGAATTTTAAGTAATATTTATTCAGACAACTGTAATTAACTGCCAGGGGCCAGTACTAAACACGGCGAAATACATTGGACGCCCCAATCCCTAGGGGATGTCGTATCTGCGGTTACGTTTCTAGCAGGGTAATTCTAAAGAATAGTTCCACACTAACTGCAAGGAACGTAACCGCGGATACGTCCAATGTATTTCGCCGTGTTTAGTACGTACTGGCCCTTGGGGGTTAATTACAGTCGTCCGAATAAATATTACTTTAAATTCTTGTTCAGTGGGTAAAATAACATAGGAAAACGTCAATTGCCATAGTCTAGGCCACCGCGGATTGCTTCTGTAGAAATACCTCGCTAGGCACTTCACTAACACTTTGATTGCCTTTTTCCATCAAGGCCTTAACATAATTACCAAGTTCCATCACTGCACTTCCTAAAAATTCGAACTTCTTATCAAATTTTGATTCGAGACTAGGCATGGTGTTGGGATCGGGAGCATGTGAACCTGGAATAGGGGTTAATGACACAGGAGCAGGAGGAGAAATGATTGGAGAATCACCAGTTCGGCAGCCTGAACATTCTCTAAATTCGATCTATTCTCTGGCCTAACAACTGCTTTCCTCTTCCTGTCCTTATAAATTTTTTGTCCTGACGGGACCTAAAAATTTTTCATTTCTTGTCATCCCAATCACGACATTCAGCACAAGTATTCTCTTTCTTGCACTCTTGGCCTCTGCATTTACTACACCTGATATGTGAATCATAAGATTTCACTAACCAGGTCTTACATACTGATAATACGCTAATGCGAAAAACAACCCATAGTACTTCACCGAGAACTCTGAATTCATCAACAATCCGTTGGAAAAAGGCTGCCTAAAACCAATGATGTTGACCGAAGGCCAGCAGAAAACAAATTGAAGCTCTCCGCCAGGTTGTTATTTACATATACTCCCCGATAGTGGGCGGGGCATTCTAACCACACTGTAATCAGAACTAGCACTAGCATAAATTTTAAACTGTTAGGCTGCCATAGGTAGACAGCTCTTAGCTATATTATATAATTACAGGGTAAGTCCCATATACAAAAATGTATTTTATTTTTATTTATGGAAGCCACCATTGACAATCGGCAGGGTTTAACAACTTGACAATTTTAACGTTGCTCTTAATAAACACTCGATTGATACGGCAAAGACGTCAGCAATCAGCTGTGTCTCAATTCGGGTTATGTCAATATACAATAACAATAATTGCTTCATCCAGAATTCTAAAAACCGGAATTTTTTAGTGGAGGATGGCGAAGTATCATTAGTAACAGTCGATGAAAGAGAGAGAGAGAGAGAGAGAGAGAGAGAGAGAGAGAGAGAGAGAGAGAGAGAGAGAGAGAAACTTGCATAAGTCGAATAATAAGTATTGAGAATAACGAGAATTTTAATAAAACTTGTTTTACTGTAATCATATTGCATGTATTATCGTGTTACAATACATGAACAGAGGAATGATGTGCAATTTGCATTCTGATTTTGTTTACATGTAAAAATAATCAGCTGATCACGTTTTGCTGATAATCATCACTGTCTATAGTTGTTGAATGGAACTTAATTCAGATATACATTCCTTCATAAATAATCAAAACTGGGTTAACAATGCTGATTCTATATCATGTTTTTCATACATTGCCTAAAAGGGAAACCATTGTTTTGTTTGTTTCATCGCCATTCTCAAACAACCGCTAATACCAGTACAATAATGAATGATAATTGTCATATACAATTAGCGTTCATATGACTGAATTGTTCTAAACAGTTACAAACAGCTTTGAGTGCTGCCTCACTTGATGTTCTCTGCGTTTTTGTTATAAAAACATGGGGAATGTGAAAAGTAAAAAAATCATTTTAAAAATGCCATGAATGGTACTTATGATGATTTGTATGATATCGATGACGAAGCCGAAGATGACTCGCCAGAACCAGACTAGAATTGATGAGATGACTCCAGAACCAGACTACAATTGATGGCACATGTGACCAATCTTGTGATATGTATGAGAAATTTTTAATGAAAAATTATTCTTATCCGAAAAGTTATTACTGCCGTAATTACACCACAATTGAAATTTCTAAAAGATTACCGAAAGATAAATATTGCTGTGCGCGCTTCAGTGCAACCGTAACTCAATGTCTACATTTTCTCAGCCGGGATCTCAAAGGTAAAAGTTTGTTTCACTGATTTAGAATTATTCCTAAAATAGGCTATTTGTTGAGATGATATGCCAATAATATACGTATATGGTAAAAATGGTTTTATTACCTTTATTACCAGTTTATTTCATAAGGTGAATCTCCATGCATATTGGTGGTTAGGCTATGGCACCGAGGCCGAGGCTAGCCTACCGATACACATCTTAGAATTCAAGGTTTGATTTTTAGAATAGTAGTACATATAAGATACACCCAGTTTTTAGGGGTTGAATTTTAGGACATAAAGGTCGTCTTATATGCGGAAATATACGGTATACAAACCTCAAATCCTTTACATTAGGAATTACTTTCAGTGAAGGTTGAAAAACAGCCATTGAACTTTTAAACAAGGTGGTTTGGCAGTTAACTTCTGTCCCTAGTCAGGAGTCCTGTCCCGACCGGACATGAACATTTCCAATTTACTTTGGGGCCAGGTATCAGATTGAGGGGTGGCATGAGGTGGGAATTAATGTAAGGGACCTCAGGTTATTATACAGTTAGGCAAAATACAGTTTACTTTAAAAAATTGTGATTTGTTCCTACAAAATATACTAACCTTTGGCAGTGGCGTCGTGAGGGTTGCTGTCGCCCGGGGGCAAAGCCTTTTATGGCGCCCCCAAAGGGGGGTAGGGGGGAGGGAGGACTATTTTCATTTGAGTGTGCTAATCTCAGCAGGAAATGTTTGCCTTCATTATTTTAGATATATTGTTTTGAAAAAAAAATTCAAATTTGCATAAAAATATTCTGGAATGATAGAACACAAACAGAATTTGCAAACTGAAATAGTTTATTATTTTTACATATATGGATATACTGTAATTAATTCATCATTAGCCCTCATAAATAAATTCCAAAATGTTGATAAGATAACTAAAATGTAGATTATAGTACAGCATCATAGTATATAACCAGTAACTCTTAATAACCAAAGACAAATGGCAAATTAAATGAATCTGACTAAAATGAGGAGTTAAACATTAGGGAATACACTGAGAAAATCATGAAAATGTACAACTTGTTGCCAGCATAGAGGTTAATACTAGAAAAAAAATAGAATGTGCGGTAATGACTGAATACTTATAATGCCTGAAAAGAAAACTTACTTTTCTTTAACATGCATCAAAATAATCAAAACAAAAAGATTAAAGTGATGGATGCTTTGGATCAACCATATGCAAAGAAATAAAACGGTATAATGGTATTAGAATGTAAAGATAATTAGACAGATATTGATAACAGAAAACCTGAACAACGAAAAGGATTGACAATGAATTGTGGGACATTAAATATTGGTGCACATTACAATGTGTTTACAGTTTTATCTTTCTTGCTTTTACAGTCGCACATTTGTCTATCACGTCATCAAAGTTTATTTTGTTTGCGATCTCTTGCTCTACACTTTAGTAGAGTTAAAGCTGACAATCTCTTTTGCCCCATAGATGTTCACAGATGCAAAAAGATAACTAGCAATTGATACTGCAATGATCAGCATTATCTGAAGGGCAACTCGAAGGTTTGGGAAAACTTTCATTCCCATATCGTACAATGAAACAAAATAATTCCTGTTAGTGATCAGAACATCATCTCATGCTTTAAGCAGCATTCTGCAATCTACAATTTCACTGAACAGTTCCAAGCCATCTAAGTCAGTGTCATAGAAACTTCCCACATTAATGCACCTTTCTTGATGTATGCTTCATTGGTTGTAGATAGCAACTCCTTAATATCCAAAAGAAAGCCAAACTTTGAATCCAAGTTATGCAATCTGATGAACTGTTCGCCCATTTCATTATGCATTCTGTCAATAATACCTTTTAGCAGATGTTGCATCTCATTTCCTGCTGAGAGCCCTGCATCATCTCCAGTTCCACCAGGCATTTTTTTCTTCACTCTACATCGTCTGGCAATTCTCACAACCCAAGCATGACAGAGCTCCTTTGCTTTTTTGATAGATGTCTGGTAGATATCCTCCCAATTAGCAAGGAAATAAACTTGCAACCTCATGAATATTCACTTTTTGGATCCTGCAGCCGCTTCTGGACTGTCAATCATCAGGCCTGTACCGAGGGGGGAGGGGGGATCTCCTGCAAAATTTCTGGAAGTCCATATCTTCTGTAACAATCCTTTTCATTGATCTGTACTTACAAAGTAATAAATAACAATTTTTTTTGACAAGTCTTTTTTTTATAAATTTTGTTATTAAGCAGTACCACAATTCTTTAGTAGTAAGAAATACAAGTGATAATAGCAATATGATATAGGTCACCAGATCTGCAAGTGATTTTAAGTAAAATTCTGTTAACCAAAGTCAGTACTTTGAATAACATCTAATCAGGTAGAAGGGCATAGACCGCATACCCAATTTTTCTTCCTAATACAACTAAATAACATTTTCAAGTATTCATCTTGTATATATACCTATATATGCAATGACATTTATAGAAGAAGAGGTCCAGTTTTGGGAAAAACGAACCCACCCACACCCCGCCCCACAACAAAAACCTCTAGGTATGGGCCTGATCTTGGTCAGTAAAATGTTCCAAAAGTTTAGTGCAGCAAAGAAATCAAATGTCAAAATTCTGCTCAATAGCTGTGTTGCTTCACTTCTAGCGTCTGTTGTCTCATTCAAATCACTTCCAATGGTCCCTAAAAGTTGGACCAAATCCCCCACATTTTCATGTATGGGTAGAACTGCATCAGCTTTAGCACTCCAGCGTGTTTCAGATTCAGCTTTCACAGATATAGGCAAATTCTTCTTTAATCTCTCCCATCTATAGGTTGACCTTGAAAAGAAAACATAGCACATTGCCTGCATAGTTTCAAAAAGTGTGATCATCACCACCTGTAGCAGATGAACCCCAGCCAAATTTAGTGAGTGGTTGTTAGTGTTCACTGTAGCAAGTCTTTGTTGTACTCCTGATTTGTGTCCAGACATGACAGCAACATCATCGTAACACTGAGAACAACACTCTTCAAAAGGCAAATGATCTTTCTCCAGCTTTTGCATTACTACATTTACTGTACTGGCTGCATCCTTTTGGTGTACTTGAATAAATCCAAGGAAACTTTCTTTCACGCAAACTGTTTTTTCTTTATAGTTTATCTACATATCTTATGATTCCCTGTGTGTAGCACTGGAGCTACACACAGGGAATCAAGCATTATACCATAATGCTTAGCTCTTCGGATGTCATTCAGTAAAGTGCTTTATGAAAATGCAGAAATAATTGTAGTCTACAGTTCGTTATGAACAAAAAATGCTCACGAAAGAAAACTAAACACTAGATTGATGGAGTAATTATCCAATATCTTTGCACTGATTCACAGTCACTGAACCACTTATTTTATATGTATGTAATAAAATTTGATGGTATAGTAATTAACACATAATGATTACATTAATATATAATGAACATTAAAGGAAGTCAATCTTCATTAAATATAAAATAAGTACTGAAAACTCATAAAAACTTAAAGATTCTAAGTTACTGGTTTCATCAGCCCATTTCCCCCAAAAGAGATGTCTTCCTAATTTCAATTTGGTGCCCCCTCAATGCTGCGCCCAGGGATATATGTCCCCCCCCACCAGCCCCCCCCATCATGAAGCCTCTGACCTTTGGTTGGAGAAAAGAATCTGAGTGAGCTTCTAAAAACTGACTGTTGTTCACCACACCTGAATTTCCTTCCTGGTCGAGACAGTGAGGAAGAACTGCAGGATTAAAAGTCAAACTTTTGGCCCATTTTCATTTGTTGGAGGTAATCATAGCCACATAAGAACAGGCAAAACAAGAACCACTAGTGTTGGAGACTAAAAGGGAAGGAGCAGATACATTCTTGTATAATCTAGTCAGTCAAAGAACATAAAATGGATGCTCTAAGTTAGTCTTACCTGCATCGGCCACCAGTTCCAGCATGTAGCAGCCTGTCCACTCTCTGCCCGAAAGAAGAGAGTAGGATGAATAGGAGAAGAAGGAGAGTCAGTCACTCTCATTCATAACCGCATTCATACTGCACATCAAAGGTGAGATGCAATCTTTTCCTGTTAGAGGAGCTGGGTAAGCTACACAACTTGTTGAGCAGCCACCACATATCCCAAGGAAAAAGTGTGCAAGGACTTGTGGGCTATATCTCGAAGGTAAAAAGAAGTGAAGGTGGTCTGATGTCTGATGCAACAACACCCCCACCTTCAGTACCTGAGGAACTGAGAGGTGCATGCAGAATGCGTGGGAAGCTTCAATGCCTCAACTTTGTGAGCTCTTGGACGAAAGGCACCAGCATCATTCTGGCCTTTGGCGGAGTACGCTTTCCTGATAGTCTCACAAAGCCAAAAAGAGATAGTATTCTTGGACACTTCTTTCTTGAGCACACCAGTGGTTACAAGAGTTGTTAACACTCAGGCTGGAGATGTCGAGTCCTCTTCAGATAGCACCGCAACACTTTAACGGGACAAAGCAGTATCTCACCTGGATCATTAGCAACAAAGTCCTCTAGGGAGGGGATCGTAAAGGACTCAACCTGGTGTCAGGGATCGATGGGACCTGAGTCTTTGCTACAAAGTCCGGGATGAAATCCAGCATAACCAATCCACATCCCCTTGAGTGTTTAACATCAAAGAAAAGATGATGAAGTTTTCCAACTATCTCTGCCGATGCAAGGGCAAGCAAGAAAACGCTCTTAAGGGTCAGATCCCTGTCTGACGACTCTCATAACAGCTCGTAGGGTTCATGAGTCAGGCCCTCAAGACAAGTCACATCCCATGCAGGAGGCCTGAGATCCCTGGGTGGGTAAGACTGTTTGAAGCTTCTCATGGGCATAGAAATTTCCAAAGAGGAGGAAGTATCTATGCCCTTCAGCTTTAAGACTAGGCCTCGTGCAGACCTGTAGCCTTTAACAGCTGAAACTCAGAGAAGCTTTCCTTGACGAAGAAAGACTAGGAAGTCAAACTGCTGCAAAGGACTGTCTGAGGTATCCTGTCATCTCTGTTGCTGCTTGGCGAGAAAAGCCTCTCACTCACAAGAAATGGTGATAACCTCCAGCTGTGAAGGAAGACACAGGGACTGCACTGCTATGTGGTACCACTCCATGTGGGGTTGACATAGAGGGTTGTGCCAGGGTGGGATCTCGCTCCGTGCCTTGGAGAGAAGAGCTAGCAGATTGGGATACCAAATGGCCTGAGGCCATTTGGGAGCCACCAGAACCATCCTCAGATTCGGGGTGATCAGCACCCTGCTGATTACCTTGCGAATCAGGTAGAACGAGGGGAAAGGTGTACACATTGAGGGTGTCCCACAGGTGTTGGAACACGTTCTCTGCAGCAGCTCATGGGTCTGGCACTACGGAACAAAATATCTGTAGCTTCCTGTTGTGCCAGGTGGCAAACAGATCTATGACTGGTCGCTCTGGCGGCTGAGCTTGTTGGCCACTACATTCCTCTTGCCCAGAATGTATCTGGCTGATAGCTCTACTGAGTATGTATCTGGCTGATAGCTCTACTGAGTGAGCCACTGCCTACTTGTGCACCTGCATTGCTGACTGGTGAATGCGGGAGGGATATGAGATCCCCTGCTTGTTGACATATGCCACCGCTGTGGTGTTGTCACCCATCAACACTACAGAGTGCCCCATCACTTGATCCTGGAATTCTTGGAGGACCAAGAAGGCTGCCTTGAGTTCCAGGATATTGATGTGAAGGTGCTTGTCGTGACAGTTCCACAGTCCTGAAGTCAGCAACTCCTCCAGGTGTACGCCCCAACCCTCGGTCAATGTGTCTGAGAACAGAAGCATGTCCGGACTGGGAGAATACAACTCTACTCCTTTTAAGAGGTTCCTGTTTGTCCAACCACCACCTAAATCCTCTCTACCTCCTCTGAGAGTGGGATGGGAAGGGACTGAGGGTCTCAAGCCTGGGACCAAACCTTCTTCAGTTTCCATTGTAGAGACCGAAGGTGAAGCCGCCCATTAGAGATCAGCTTCTCCAAGAACAACAGATGGCCGAGCTGGCTGCTCCCGCTGACACAGGAACAGCTGTGCTGCCTTCCTGAACCTGCTGATACGAGAGTCCAAGGGGAAGACTCTTGCTGCTACCATATCTATCAGCATGCCCAGATACTTTATCCTCTGCTTGGAGTTGAGATCAAACTTTTCAGAATTTATCACAATCCCCAGATTGTGACAAAAATCAAGGAAGCAATCCCTGTCCTGTAGCAACTGTGAGTTGGAGCTTGCCAGGACAAGCTAATCAACAAGATACCCCCCGAGACATATCCCTTGCAAATGGGCCCAAGCTGAAATGAGGGTGAACCCACATGAACACCTGAGAAGCGGCTGAGACCCCAAAACAGACTGCCTTGAATTGGTACACTGTCTCCCTGAGAATAAGCGAAGGTACTTGTGGAAGGACGGATGGATTGGTATTTGAAAATACGCATCCTTCAAGTCCACTGTAGCATGAAGTCACTCTCCCCGATAGAAGCGATCACTGAGAGAACTGTTTCCATCATGAATCGAGTCTTGTGAAGGGAGAGAGGCAGGTTAAGGGAGAGAGAGCTATCACTGATCTCCAGCCTGGAGACTGATGATGAATGACTTCTACAGCACCCTTGTTCAGCATGGATTGTACTTCTTGTCTCAGTGCCAAATCCTTGGTTGAACCAGAGATACAAGTCTATAGACAAACAAAGATTAGTGAGGGGTGGCCGAGACTCGAAGAGAAGTACAGGTAGTGTTCGAGTTACGATAATTCTTCTTACGATAATCTGATGTTACGATGGGGTTAGCAATTAATACTGAAAAAAAAAAAAAATTGAAAATACACATTTTTAAATTTCATGCACGAGCGCAGGCAGCAGTGTACTACGCTGTATGATATATTGGCCCGAGAGCGAGAGGCTGGCGTAAGTACGGCGGCAGCCAACGACCTCTTTTGCTCTCGCTCTGAACCAAGTAAGATTAGGTTAGTGTTTGTTTGTGATTTTTGTGCGTTTTTTAAGTAAACTAAAAAAAAAAACTGTCTGCCAAACAACCAAATAGGTCTCCTGCTGGTAGTCCAAAAAAAAAGAGGCAGTCCATCACTTTGGAGCAGAAATTGAAGATAATTAACCAGTGTGAAGGTGGAAAGGCAGTCATGGTTATCACACGTGATGAACGTTTATCCCAATCGACGGTATCCACCATCCTTAAAGACAAGAAACGAGTAATGGATGGTGTAAAGGCATCTGCTTCTGTTCATTCAACGGTTATATCAAAGAGGATAGGGCCTTTAGAAGAAATGGAGCAGTTACTGGTCACGTGGATGGAGGACCAAATACAAAAGTGTATGCCACTCACCCTCTTGACCATTCAGACAAAGGTTTGCATGCTTTTTGAAGAACTAAAGAAGAAGTATCATGATAACCACAACAAAAGTTTTGCAGCAATTGCTGGATGGTTTTGTCGTTTCAAGAACTGCCATAATTTTCAGTGTGAAAATTAGCAGTGCAGCAGCAAGCGCTGATGCCGACGGAGCAGCTAAGTTTAAGCATCCACAAAGAAGCAACAACGATGCCCGGGTTTAAGGCATTCAAAGATCGATTGACTCTTCTGCTTGGGGGAAATGTGGCTAGGTATAAACTTAGGCCCTTTATAATTTATCAGTCAGAAAATCCGAGGATATTAAAAAGTATCGACAAGCACATACAGGCAGTCCCCGGGTTACGACGGGGGTTCCGTTCTTGAGACGCGTCGTAAGCCGAAAATCGTCGTAAGCCGGAACATTGTTAAAAATCTTAAGAAAACCTTACTTTTAATGCTTTAGGTGCATTCAAAACTATGTAAACTACATTCTTATTGCATTTTTCATCAAAAAAACCTTTAAATATTGATTATTTTGCATTTTTGGTCATATTTCATCTGCCAGATCAGCGATTGTAGGCGTCGTAACTCTGGAACATGCGTTGTAACCCTGGAACATGCGTCGTAACCCTGGAAATAATTTCTGATGAATATAATTGAAAAGCGTCGTAACCTCGGAACGTCGTAAGCCGAGACTGTCGTAACCCGGGGACTACTTCCTATGCATTACCATCATAATAAAAAAGCAAGGATGACAGCAATGCTGTTCGAAGACTGGTTCGTTCATTGCTTCATTCCAGAAGTGAAAAATTATTGTAGGAAAAATAATGTCCCCTTCAAAATTCTGATTCTCAACAATGCTCCTGGCCACCCTCAGCACATCGGAGATATTAACGAGAATGTAGAAGTTGTATTTCAGCCACCAAACACAACTTCTCTCATACAACCCATGGATCAGGGTGCTGTGGCTACATTCAAGGCGTATTATCTTTGGAACACGTTTGTGCAGGCTGTTCAGGCTACAGATAATGAGAGAGAGATCTCAGAACTTTCTGGAAGGAATTTAGTGTTCTGAACTCCATTATGAACATTGGAAGGGCGTAGAAGGAGGTAAAGAAAGTGTGTATGAATGGGGTCTGGAAAAATCTGCTAAAAGTGTATGTGAACTCATTTAAAGGTTTCAATCAGTATGAAGAAGTGGAAATCAATAAAAAGATCTTGATACTTGGGAAAAGTTTAGATTTAGAAACTGATGAGGAAGATATCCAAGAACTTATAGATGTGCAAGATGTAGAGATAATGGCAGAGTATTTAATTACACTTGCAGAAGAGCAAAAAAAAGCAGAAGAGGAAGAAGAAATAAAAGAAGAGCCGGAGCGAATGTTTACAACAAAAAACTGGCAGAGGCATTTGCTTTATTTAAACAAGGACTGAAACTTTTAAGTGAAATGGATGGGGATGAGGAACGGTTTGCCAAAGTTCAGAGGGCTCATCAAGACAATGTTGCATGTTATCGATTAATTTATGAAGAGTGAAAAAATGCACTGTGCAACCTACAATAGATTATTTCTTCAAGAGAACGACTCCAGTGCCTTCACTTTCCCCCCGCCCTACCCCTCACTTGAGACTCGATCCTGTACGTGTCGGAACAGTTATTTCCTCGAAACACCTGAACTAACAGAAGAAGAAATTCTATCTGAAGAGGAGCGAATTGATGATCCTGCTTCTTTATCATCCTCCTCCTCTTCCGATTTTTAGTTATCCGTAGCCATAAACAGCCTGACACCATTCATGTATGCCGACAACGGACCAAATCTTGGTTAGTACCCTTTACACTACAGTCTGATTCTTGTTCTTATTATTAAATTTCTTTTTATACTTAATTATCATAAGTCAATCTGCATTGAACCACATGAATTAGCTAATATTAATAATTACTACCGTATATGTATAGGTATATTGTGTAGTGTAGGCTAATCTTCCATATATGTGTATATGGTACTAATTAACTTGGTGTAGGCTAGGCTACATTCGAGATACGATTTTTTAAACTTACAATGGGTTTTTCAGAACCTAACCCCATCGTAAGTAGGAGAATACCTGTAGATATCTTTCCCGAAGGACATCTACTACCCAGGACTTGGCTCCATATCGCTGCCATGTTGTCCAATGGCTCCATAGACACCCCTCCCCACTGGCAGCAGCTAGAGGGCAATGCTGCCCCTAGTGTTTCCCCTTCGTTCCCGTGCTCCCTTTCCCAAGAAGGAAGGGGGCTGAAAGGAGCATGACTGTATGCCCTTTGAGGGGAAAGAATTAGGATGGGAATTTCTTCACATTCCCTTCAACATCTGGGACTACTTAGGGGCGGAGGAAATGCTAACTTGACCCAAGGGTCTTGCTGCAGTAGAACATGAAGAGCCGGAGGTCTTCACTACTGCCTGGTGAACAAGGCTGTCACTGTCTTCAGCCCGATGCTTTTCCACCACAGCATCTACCAACTCTCTAGGAAATAGAGAGGTAGAACCCAGCAGAGGTCCACTATGCAAGGTCAAAGCTGACTCGGGACCTACAGATCTGGTGATCCAATTTAGGACTGCATCCCTCCTCTTCAGCACCAGGTTTGCCCACAGGTTTGCCATCTGGTAGGTCAGGTAGGAGATCACCCTACCTCCAGACTGGCATAATCTCCCAAAGGCTGAGTCCTCCACAGGGATGATAGTGCCTCAGGAGGCAGCATCCTTTGATACTGTGAAAGACCATAGATCCAGCTAAGAGACAACCTGAAAAGCTGCAATAGCAGTAGCTTCTAGGCTCGCGGCTTCTAGCAGCGAAAGGGAGACACCCTACGCAGTAAGATACTACAGCGTGAGACCGAGACCTAGTCACACTAAGTCCAGGTCAACCTGTTTGGTCAGCAATGATCCCTCCGGGGGCATATAGTATCGCTTTTGGCGAGGCAAAAGAAGAGGAAGATTAGCCGATCAGCTCACCTTAAGTAAATTCTCTTGCCCTATGACAAGATCATTTACTTGGTTGGGCACGCCCTTGGCAAGCGAAGACCATGGTAGCCAAATCAAAACCTTTGGTACCCGTTTTGGTACCCAGAAGGATTTGAGGCGAGAGGGGCAGTCTGCAGCAGAAGCATTGATCCCTTACCCTAAAATCATTATGCTGCTGATGAATCAGTGAAATGATCTCTGAAAAAGTTCTCTGTATCTCAGGAGTATCTGTTTCCTGTGACAAAGGATCCTCGAGTCTTTCCACGATGCAGTCGTCACAAGACACAATCCCCAAAGGAGGGAGACCCTCATCAGATCCCCCTCAATCCTTTCTGCACTACTTGGCCGTACGAACGGTCCAGTCCTGAGACTGAGCTAGGAACGCAGACTCTCAGAGCTGAACTCTGAGGAGATCACTCCTTAGTGTTCCTACTGCTCGCCTCATCCTTCCCAGTATAACCCTAGGAAGTCGAGGGAACAGGAGATAGATTGGGCGCTCTCACCCACCTGGTTAGCATAACTAGCAGAGAGGGGCAAGTCGCTAGCGGTCATCAACACGCAGTGATGACTACAACGTGAGTCTAGGAGAGTGCTGTCACTTCGGTGAAATGCTGTCCCGAAGAGGGCGCAGAGGTTCTTGCCCGCCAGATGTATCGCTCCCCTCCATCGAGCCAGAGCACTCACATGAATGCAAGTATGAGCTGGGTGGAGTCTAGCACCCCACTGCTTGGCAAGAACTTGCACTGTCCGCTTGACAAGCCCAGTCTTCTTTGAGGCCAAACCTTTGCGAGAAGAGGACTGTACAGGGGACCTCCTTTTAGACTCTCTTGATGCACAATCTCACAAGACTGGCAAATCTGTCCTAGGACCTTGACAATCGATGGCGCTAGCATTGCCTGGAAGGGGCGAGACACCTACATGACTCTCCCCTTCCTTCCACTCTGCGCCCAAATTGGGACAGTAAGAAGATTCACCTGTTCCAATTCTGGGTGCACGCATCTCCGAAAAAGTCTGTGCACTCAGCATGACTCGTGAACAAACACCCAATGCAGCACTAGTTTTAGAGGCAGAACCTCTAGAACTAGCAGCAGGAATGCAAACCGCTGTTTGCACTCCTGGAGCTCCCAAAATGCTAAACCCTGGGTTTAGTGTAACAGTTCTCACTCCCGAAGGAGCAAGAGGGCTGAGGGCTGACGGAAGACCCACCTACCTCCCCAGTGAGGGGGAGACAGACCCTTAGAAGTCCCATGAAGGGACTTCCTAGGGGGAGGAGAAGCTACCTTCTTCATCTTTGGCTGAAGAGCCTTTGAAGGAGAAGGGAAGGAGGCATCAGACGATGACGACAAAGACAAAGTTGACGAGGAAGATGATGACACCTTGCGAGATGTCTTCCTCTTCAGCTTCTCCTTTGTCAGCTTCTTCAGAATGTCCTCCGCGACGTGTGCAAAGGGCGTGAGGATCCACTTCAACAAAAGAGCGGAAATTGCAGCATCTTTTCCTGCCAATTCCCAGGCATACACACTGGGAAAAGGTGGCTTCCATAGGCTTTCCTGATCCATGGGTTTGCATATTGCCAAAACAATCAATATCACCATATAATCACACAAGCAACAAAGAAAGGTCCCACCAAGGAATTCAACTCAACAGCAGTTGGGCAGAGAAGCGCAGCAAAACGTCTTCATTCGGTGGGGGGTGGAAAGCAAATTGGAATGTTTATGTCCAGTCAGGACGGGACTCCTGACTACCAGACAGTAGTTAACTGCTGCCTAACCACCTTGTGTGAAAGTTCAACGCCCGTTTTCCAGCCTTTGCTAAAAGTAATTCCTAATGTAAACAACCAAAGGCTTGTATATTGTAGGAACTAGTATGCTTTATACTTTCAATGAGCAACATTATAAAAGCCTCAGAACACATTTGATGACCAATATTGTGGACTACATCTAATTCTTTCAATATAGCCTAATAAGCCCATAAATAAATTTGGCAGCCACTGCCAGTTTATCGTCCGATAAGGATCTTTTGTCAACTCCCCAGAAAGAATTTGATATCGCTTTTAAAATGTTTATAGATTTCTTGACAGACTCTTTCAACTGGTTTATACAACTTAACGATATTAACTTTATATCATAGGTTATTGAAAAAACTTCAAAACTCTTTTTGATGAGAGAAAATAATCACTATCCAACTTCCAAATGAGTTGCATTTCAGAGAGCCATTCATATCTTGAATTGCTCACACGTTGGTTATTAATATATTCTGTCTAATTTTTGCTGATGTTTACATTCTTGAGTTAACTCACAAGTTTTTTCCATGCTTTGAAAGTTGTGAAACTAGAGAGAATTTTGCAGACACAGTGTTTGACACTGGAAGTTCACATAGTAAACAATGCACACCACCTCTATTGACAAAATACATACTAAACATTTCCTATGGTTAAAGGAAATATAGAAAATGGGAATTCATCAAAGGACGAGTTAAACGAGAAAGATAGAAATAAGTAGAAATATTTTACCAGTATGAATGAGTATTCTCATTATTGCAAGAAGAATACATGGTAGTTAATTATGAGAATACTCAGAATAATCAGGGAAGGGTTTAAAGGAATAGGTTTGTCTCACTCCTGTTCTTTTGTTCTTTGCAAATATTCTTACTAGCAGAATATGGACACTTTACCTTACAGGTGGTGAAGGGAAGCACTCCAAACAGTTTTAACTTGTGACCCTGTCTGTTTTTATGTCTGAATGTTTATAATGGGTTGGTTACTATAATGCCATTTCAGGTAAGGTTGAGATCTCTTCTACTTTTCTGCATCTCATGACCTGATGGCAACTGTTTTGAAGGTACATGGTTTATTTTAAGCCATTCTCATCAGCACATCTTGTAAGACTCTATCCTCAATATAAAACTTTGATGCAGTACTAATAATTCTACTTTAATACTATATCTCATATAAGAATTAGTTTATGAATGATATAATATTTCTCCTCTGATATCCATTTTGTGGAGTTGCTTGACAATGCTAAAACACCAAGCAGTATCATATACCTTCTCAAGGTCAAAGAAGACTCCAGTAGTTTGACACTGCTTGACACAACCCTGCAGGATTCAATTGATAACTTCATACCAAGGGTACTCATAATTATAAGAAAACTAAACTGATTAGGAGAAGAAAGGTTATTGCTTCCAAAGTACCATACCAATATATTAGTTCAAACGCTGAAGAAGAATGCCATTTTCCCATATTTAATTCACTACTTTCAGTAAGAATTCTTTCACTGTTTTAGGAAGGTTTTTGATATGGGCTGGGACCCAGCAGATACATGTGGAGTTAAACACAGTCTTTCTGGAATTTCAAACTTTCACTCCTCAAGTAGCCAAAAATATAGTGGATATCATGTCTGACAATTCTACCATAGTGGTTTATCTGTAAATTGAGGGAAGGTCTAGTCACTGTTCATGACTCTCAGGCATTAGGATCCTTCAATGGAAAAAAAATTATATTAGCACCCACAGGGATTCAACACAGAAGCAAATGCCTGCAGCATTACAAGTAAAATCCTTACTACCATATGGTCACTCACTCTAAAGATTTGCAAGAAAATGTGGAGGTTGCAGGCACTCCTCTGGTGGACCTGTTCATGATCAACTTGAACCACACTCATCAAAGCCCAGCAGACTGAGGAACCAAAGCCTCCATGATCATCTGAGAAAATCTAAAAGTATCCTCCCTAAACCTCATTTAGAAATTCATCAATAAGCTGCTCTAATCTCCCAACATGTCACTGAACTTAATAGCACCTCTCAGACCATAGAAACAATAGCCACCTTCCAAATTAGAAGGCATTATGCCATCAAACTCATTTTCAATGGTTTCATAATCTGAGCCTCCTCAATTTACCTGCTTAAAGGCTATTACTTCATTAGGAGAGGATTTCTGAGTAGGTCACCACTCACCCTGGAAAGGATAGCTATAACTTACGGACTATGCCATTCACAGTGGCATGCTTTTCATACTTAGTGCAGTGGAAGTGTCAAACTGAGGTATTAAGGCTATCTTAAGAAATGGTCTGCCTATGGTACAAATATGATATTGTTAGTACTATACAATAAAGTTTCGTACATACTTACCTGGCAGATATATACTACTTAGCTTACGTCTCTGACGTCACGACAGAATTCAAAACTCGCGGCACACGCGACAGGTAGGTCAGGTGATCTACCTTACCCGCCGCTGGGTGGCGGGGGTATGAACCAATCCTACTTTCTAGTCATATTTTCTCTTCCACCTGTCTCCTGAGGGGAGGCTGGGCGGGCCATCAATCGTATATATCTGCCAGGTAAGTATGTACAAAACTTTATTGTATACTAACAATATCATTTTTGTACATGAACTTTCCTGTCAGATATATACTTAGCTGATTGACACCCTTGGTGGAGGGTAAGAGACATCTCAATAACATAGAAAAGGGAAACAACACATGTTGTAGGATATAAAAAACCTTGGTTCTTACCTGTTTAGGCAGGAGACTTCACAGTTACTGTCTATTAGTCTGCGTTGCCTGAAGAGCTACAGCGAGGGCGTGACCTACAGCTGAAAAGACTCTTTGGGTCTACCAAAGGGATTTGTTATCTACTTACTTGGTAGAATCCAAGTAGGATCTTGTCAAAGGGGATTCGCCCACTTATATGACAGAACCTGTCCACTACCATTGCAAGGAGCTCAAACACCAACTCGATCACTTAACCAATCTTCCATACAACCATAAAAACACAATACCAAAAACAAAAGGGAAATAACTACAAAGGATATGCTTCAGCTCCCTGGCCCAGCACTGAATCCGTTGATATGTATGGGCCTAACGCGAAGCACTTATCATACGTAATTTTCACGTCTCTCAGGTAGTGGTTGGCGAAGACCAAGTTGCATCTCCAGAAAGTCGCTTTCATGAGATTCTGTAGCGACATATTCTTCTTGAAAGCCAAGGACGTGGCGATGGCCCTAACTTCATGAGCCTTGACTTTAAGAAGGTTAAATTGATCTTGATCGCATGCAACATGGGCTTCCTTTACAATGCTCCTAATAAAGAACGCCAGAGCATTTTTAGACAATGGCCTACTGGGATCTCTTACAGAACACCAGAGGTTGTCCATATTGCCCTTAAGTTTTTTCTTTATATGAAGATAAAACTTAAGGCTTCTTACCGGGCAAAGAGTCCTCTCAGCTTCTTCTCCTACAAGGGAGGATAAGCCTTGCACCTCAAAACTCCTGGGCCAAGGAGTGGAGGGGTTCTCGTTCTTGGCTAAGAATGAAGGAAGGAAGGAACAAATCACGGAATCTCCTTTTGAATCCTACACTTCCTTCTAAGGCTTGTAGTTCACATACTCTTTTGGCGGACGCCAAAGCCATGAGGAACAGGGACTTCATTGTCAGGTCTCTAAATGAAGCTGACTGAGGTGGTTCGAATCTTGAGGACCTCAGGAAAAGAGGGACCACATCAAGATTCCAACTTAGGGTTCTATTCGAGACTTTCTTGGATGTCTCAAAAGACCTTATCAGATCATGAAGATCCTTATCTTCCGAAATGTTCATGCCCCTGTGTCTGAACACTGCGGCAACATGCTTCGATAACCTTTTATGGTTGAGACTGCCAGACCACATTTTTCCCTAAGGAAACAGAGGAAGTCTGCTATTTGCGTTACAGAGGTACTGAAAGAGGAAAGCTTCTGGTTCCTGCACCAACGGCGAAACACATCCCACTTCGACTGGTAGACTCTAAGGGTAGAAGGTCTTCTTGCTGTGGCAATAGCCTTTGCAGCCTTTGCCGAAAAACCCTTCGCTCTGACAAGACTCTTGACAGTCTGAATCCAGTCAGATTGAGAGCGGGGAGGTTCTTGTGATACCTGTTGAAGTGGGGTTGTTTGAGCAAATCGATCCTTTGTGGCAGGGATCTTGGAATGTCTACTAACCATTCCAGTACCTCTGTGAACCAGTCTTGGGCGGGTCAGAACGGCGCTATCAGCGTCATCCTTGCCGCTTCTGAGGACGCAAACTTTTTTAGTGTCTCTCCCAGAATCTTGAAGGGAGGGAACGCATAAAGGTCTAGATGTTTCCAGTCTAGCAGAAAAGCATCTATTGCTACTGCCCTTGGGTCTGAGATCGGGGAGCAGTAGATGTCTATCCTCACGTTCTTGGAGGTAGCGAAGAGATCTATGTGAGGTCTGCCCCACATCTTCCACAGTTCGTGGCACACGTCTGAGTGAAGAGTCCACTCCGAAGGAAGGACTTTATTTTTCCTGCTCAGGAGGTCTGCCCTGACGTTCCTTTCTCCCTGTACAAATCTGGTGAGGAGTCTTATCCTCCTTACCTCCGACCACAGCAGAAGGTTCCTTGCTGTTTCGTACAGGGAGAAGGAGTGTGTCCCCCTCTGCTTCCTGATGTATGCCAGGGCTGTGGTGTTGTCCGAGTTGATCTGTACTGCTGCATCCCATACTTGGGGCTCGAAGGCTTTTAAGGCCAGCCAAACCGCCATCAACTCCTTTTTGTTGATGTGCCGGGACACCTGTTCCCCCTCCCAGGTGCCTGACACTTCCCTTGATCCGAGCGTCGCTCCCCAACCTGTGTCCGATGCATCGGAAAACAACACTAGGTTGGGGTTCGGAATGTGTAGGGATAGACCTTCCACAAAGTGAAGAGGGTCTGCCCACCAGAGAAGATCCTTCATTATCTCCTTTGAGATTTTGAAGGAGAACTCTAGATCTTGAGAAAGACGGCTCCAGTTCCGGTGCAAAAAGAACTGGAGTGGTCTCAGGTGCAACCTTCCTAGAGAAACGAATTGCTCCAGCGAGGATAGTGTCCCCAACAGACTCAATCCACTCCCTCGCTGTGCATACATCTTTCTCTAGAAAGGTTGTGACCTTCTCGTAGCATCGAGCTATCCTTTCTGGGGAAGGATACCCCCGAAAATCCGGAGAAACCATCCGAATCCCCAGATAAATCCGTTCCTGGCTGGGGATTAATTGTGATTTCTGGGTGTTCACTAAAAGTCCCAGCGAACTTGCCATTGTCAAAGTCTTTTGTAGGTCCTCCAGACATCTTTCTTTTGACTTGGCTCTGATCAGCCAGTCATCCAAATATAGGGAAACCCTCACTCCCTCCAAATGTAGCCATTCTGCTATGTTTTTCATGAGCCCCGTAAACACTTGGGGGGCTGTTGATAGGCCGAACCACAAGGCCCTGAATTGGGAAATCTTTCCTTTCCACATGAACCTCAGAAACTTCCGTGAAGAAGGATGGATAGGCATATGGAAGTAAGCGTCCTGAAGATCTAGGGACACTATCCAGTCCCCTGGGCGAAGAGCAGCCAAAACTGAAGACGTCGTCTCCATGGCAAACTTTCTCTTCTTCACAAAGAAGTTCAGGGCGCTTACATCCAGAACCGGTCTCCATCCTCCTGAGGCTTTTGGAACTAGGAAGAGGCGGTTGTAAAAACCCGCTGAATGAGGCTCTTTCACTAATTCTATAGCTTCCTTCTCTAGCATTTGCTCTACAACTAGAGCAAGGGCTTGGTTCATGTAAGGGTCCTTGTACTTGGCCACCAACTCCCTTGGGGTTGTAGTCAAGGGCGGCCTTGATGTGAAGGGAATGAGGTAGCCCTTCCTGACGATCGAGAGGGACCAGTTGTCCGCCCCCTTCTGAGCCCAGACCTCTGAGAATCTTAGTAGTCTGGCTCCTACTGTAGTCTGGAGAACTTGGAAGCTACTTCTTCGATCTGATCGATCGAGAGAAGGTCCTCCCTCTCTTAGGGGGTCTAGTTCCTCTAGTGGAAGAAGATCGGGAGGGAGGACCCCCTCGAAAGGGCTCCTGCCTCGAGGGTGTCTCCTTCTTTGTCTTAGTCTGGAAGGCTGCTCGAGGAATCCTAGCCGACTGCGCCAACATATCTTGAGTGGCCTTCGCCGAGAGGGCACTTGAGATGTCCTGGATGATCCTCTTCGGGAAGAGCAGGGGCGAGAGCTGCGAATATAGCAGCGAGGCTCTCTGAGCGTGTGATACCCCTTTCGTTAGAAAAGAGCAGTACACACCCCTCTTCTTGATGACTCCTGCTCCAAAAAGAGAAGCCACCTCGCTCGAACCGTCTCTCACTGCCTTGTCCATACAAGTCAGGACACTATGAAGATCATCAGGAGAAAGGGAATCCGGGGATTGAGTCCTCTTAGCTAAAACCCCCAAGGACCAGTCTAAGAAGTTGAAGACTTCCAGGACTCGGAACATTCCCTTCAAAAGGTGGTCAAGCTCATTCATTCCCCACGTCGTCTTGGCAGAATGAAGAGCTGAGCGACGAGAGGAACCCACCAATGAAGAGAAGTCCGAGTCCGCGGAGGAGGGAAGAACTAAACCCAAAGGTTCTCCCGATTCGTACCAGAAACCCATCTTTCCTGTCAGCTTGGAAGGCGGGAAAGAAAAGACTGTCTTCCCTTTTTCTTCTTTGGAGAGAAGCCAATCCCCAAAACCTCTAAGGGCCTTCTTCACAGAGATGGTAGGTTTCATTTTCACATATGAAGAAGACTTCATTGTTTTTGCAGTCGAAAACAGCGAAAGAGGAGAAGGAGGAGCAACAGGAGTAAGGGCATCTCCAAACTCTTGTAGAAGCAGGTCCGTAAGTCTCTTGTAGGAAGATACCGAAGAGTCCTTGGTCAATTCCTCATCTGTAGCCTCTTGTTCTTCCTCTACAGAAGAACCATGAATATCCTTCGAAGGGAAGGTCATCTTATCAGAAGAAGAGCGCCTATCCTTCGAGGGGCGCCTGTCCATCGAAGGGCGGCTGCCTGTGGGAGAGCGCCTACTAGTAGAGTCGCGCCTGTCAGGCTCTAAGTTCTTGTCCGGGGAAGGGTGGTTGCCTGGAGAAGAGCGTCTGCTTGGAGAAGAGCGCCTGCCAGGCTCTTGGTGCCTGCCAGGCTCTGGGCGCCTGCCATGAGGAGAGAGGCTCTCAGGCGAAGAGCGCCTACTAGTTAAGTAGCGCCTACCAGGCTCTAGGCGCCTGTCCAGTGGAGAGCGGCTACCTGGAGAAGAGCGCCTGCTTGGAGATCGGAACCTACCAAGCTCTTGTCATTTACCAGGCTCCTGGCGCCTGCCAGATTCTCAGCGCCTGCCACGAGGAGAGAGGATGTCTGGCAAAGAGCGCCTGCTTGGGGAGAAGCGCCTACCAGACTCAAGGCGTCTGTCCAGGGGAGAGCGGCTGCCTGGAGAAAAGTGCCTACTAGGCTCTTGGCGCCTACTAGGCTCCTGGCGCCTGCCAGGCTCTTGGCGCCTGCCAAGAGGAGAGAGGATCTCTGGCGAAGAGCGCCTTCCAGGAGCATGCATCCTTACAGGCTCTTGGCGCCTGACCACTGGAGAAAAGTGTCTACTCGGGGAGTAGCGTCTATCAGGCTCTAGATCGGCCGAGGAGCGCCTACGAGGCGCTTGGTACTTCTCCGAAGGAGATGGGAAGTCAACAGGATCTCGCTTAGACTTCTTAACCAGGAGAGATACATCCTTCTTACGGCGAGAACTCCCTGCCAAGGAGTCCGCCAGAGCCGAAATCTGCGCCTGCAGACTTGCTAAAATACGAGCAGGTGATCTCTCGAAAGCCTCTACTGGGGACGAGGCTCGAGGGCGAATAGGAGAGGAGTACTCCTGAGATCTCCGGGGTCTCTTGATGTCTACTTCAGGCTCTTCCGAAAAGCATTCAGGGCTGGAGGGAAGGGCGCAAGGCGCCTTCCAGGCTCTCTTGAGAGGGCGCGAGGCTTCCGAGGCGCTCCATCAGCGCTTAGGAGAGGGCGAAGACGAAGAAGAGAAGCATTGGCGCAACACTTCTTTCTTGGCGTGATCCAAGGCAGCCTGGGAACGTTCGTCAGGAGCTACCGAGGGGACGCCTGACTGGTGGGGGTTCTCCCTAACCTTCCTGCGGCTGTTGACTTTCCTCCTCCACTGGGTCTGGGAGTCTGGAAGAGGTCTAGGCCTGGAAGCATTAGGGAGCTGGTCAGACGCACCCTCCACTGCACTGGGGGCACTGCACAATTCACTGGCACTGTCACTCTTACCTTCTAATGAGCGTATTTTGCTCTCCATGCTACGAATCGTGGCTCTCATGGAGGCCACCTCCGAAGGCGTATCTTCAGGTTCAATGCCGGGAGCAGGTGCTGAAACAGGAGAAGGTTCTACTTCTACAACAGGGTTCTCTACTTCTAGCTCGCTAATGCGAGACCTACTGGAGCTTCTTGAAGAAGCCTTCCTCACCCTATCTTTCTCCAACTTCCTCAAATAGGAAGAAATAGACTTCCATTCATTTTCATCCAAACCTTCACACTCCTTACATGGGTTAATGAAAGAACAATCATTCCCTCTACATCTCATACATACATTGTGAGGATCTACCGAAGCTTTCGGTAGCCTCACCTTACATTCACTCACAGAGCACACTCTAAACATGGCCAATTTCTTAACTTCAGAATCAGACATGAAAAAAAAAACCAGAGAATAATAAAAAAACAGTCCTCAATTGCGTATACCAAGCCAAAAAGATCAGGTACTTCACCAAAAGTCAGTCCAAAAACCAATCCAGGCAACGAGAAACGAATCAAACTATCGTGAGGAACCAACAACAGGTGTTGTCAGAACCGGCGACAGAGAAAATCTGACTAGAAAGTAGGATTGGTTCATACACCCGCCACCCAGCGGCGGGTAAGGTAGATCACCTGACCTACCTGTCGCGTGTGCCGCGAGTTTTGAATTCTGTCGTGACGTCAGAGATGTAAGCTAAGTATGTATCTGACAGGAAAGTTCATGTACAAAAATGCAATTTTGCAAAGGTTTGATTAAGAGCAAAATTATAAGCATTTACAAAAGTCATGACAGATTACATTACCTATACCAAGAGTAAAATTACATACCAGGGTAGGATCTTTCTGATGTAGCTGCCAGGCTAAAGTCCACGACGCACCGCCTGGGTAGCCAGTGTGGTGGAAATATACACGTTTCTCCCACTCTATACCAGGCAGAGCAATGTCTCTTGAATTCATAACCACTACATGATCACCACAATTACCTGAAAATAAAAAAAAAATAATTTTGGCACTAAAAATTTACCACTTTACAGTTGTCTGCGTGTCATACGAGTGGTGTAACTTGAATTTTACTCACCTCAGGTAAGCTACTCACATCTGACCAGGTATCAACATTCGTCTTCCACAAAAAATGATATAACTTTGTAGTAAATATAAAGTTCACATTTTCAATTAACAAAAAATTGGCTTCTCAAAATTTTGCCTTAGAACATTACCTTGTATTAAAGGCCTATTGCATCAACTCGTATATACTCCAAACTGTCTGCGGTGAAAAAAAAAAAATGCTTCAAAATGAAACATAAATTCATACTTTTAAAAAAAAAAAAAAAAAAAAAAAAAAGTTGGCATCTTATAATAAACAAAATTCATTCTTTTTTTTATAAACAAAAATATTGACAAGTATAATAATTCCTGCCAGTTTGCCATCTCCAGGCAAACTGACAGGAATTATTATACTTGTCACTGTTTTTGTTTATAAATAAAAATGGATTTTGTTTATTACAAGATGCCAACTTTTTTTTATATATAAAAATATGAATTTATGTTCCATACAGAGTTGTAAAATGACATTTTGAAGCATTTTTTTTTTCACCGCAGTCAGTTTGGAGTATACACGAGTTGATGCAATAGGCCTATAATACAAGGTAATGTTGTTCTAAGGCAAAATTTTGAGAAGCCAATTTTTTGTTAATTGAAAATGTGAACTTTATATTTACTACAAAGCTATGTAATTTTTTGTGGATGACGAATGTTGATACCTGGGGTCCAGATGTGAGTAGCTTACATGAGGTGAGTAAAATTTAAGTTTCACCCCTTGTATGAAATATCAATCACATAATGAATTGGAATTGAAACCATCATGATTTGAACTGAATTGGAATTGAACATTTATTTTTTAAAATGATTTGGAATTGAACTGGATTTGATAAATTCACATTTTTTATTGAATTGGAACTGATTTGAATTGATAAAAATGAACTGACCCCAACCCTGCTGTATACATATATATTTTAATGATTTATAAACCCTTCTCTTTCACACATTGTTATTAACCTTTCCCAAACTCTTATAAACACTTCCTATGCACTTAAACACTTTCTGTAATACCTACTGTAACGGTTAGCAAATTTTGAATGAACATGTCATAAAGCACCGCCTTCCCGCACATGCCTATGGCAATCACGGTGAAGCCCGGAAATCTACTAGTATCTTTGAACTGTGTCATGCACCGGCACCGACTGTTGAAAGCCAGAAGTTGTAGTCTTTATCTCAAGCGGAATAAACACTCCTGAACCATCCCATATGGGTCTGTTATTTATCATGACCTACCCCTCCTTGTGTGTATAAGCTAACAACACCTACTACTCTTAAACCTATATAATAGTTTATGGAACAGAGCAACAACAGTGATAAAAATTCTCTTGTGTATGTACTACATGTTACAATGATTTAATAATTTTCAAATACAGTAGTACCTCGAGATACGAAAGGCTCTACTTACGAAAAACTCGAGATACGAAAGCCAATGCGAAAAATTTTACTGCTCTGCATACGAAAAGTTTTCAAGGTATGAAAGGTTGTTGCTGTAAAGTCCCGAGATTCGCCCGGACCACCGAGAACAATTTTAAAACTCCCGCGCCGCCAACTGAGTAAAACTCGCACCATCCTCCCGCTCTCCCATTGGTTCCTGATGCTAGTCACCCCATAAGGTCCTGCTCTCATATTGGTCAGCATCTACCCCTTGTGCTTTAAGTATTCTATTGGTAAAAGGATGCTGTAAATTGAAAAACTTATTCATGCAATACATTTAATAAAAAAAAAAAAAACATTAGGTAAAGATAGAATAAAGAATAGAAATGAATGGTTATTACTATACTGTTTGGTAGTTTCAGTAGTTGAAGAGAGATAATGAAAATTTATGGCTTACTGTGTAAAGTGATTGCTTGTCGATCGTTCGATACTCGTAAGTGCTGGATGTAAACAGACGTTTGGAAGCTTTTTTTTTGTTTGTTTATTATAGTTAATGGTTACTTAATAATTATTTGAAATGAGTACATGCAATACATTTAATAAAAAAAATTGTGAATTAGATATCCTAAAATATAAAATAAATCAGACTGCCAACAAATACGTATTTTTTAGAATTCTTCTTCTGCTTTATCATTACGTTACGTATGTTTCATTATAGCTGTCAGTAACTCGGTATCTCCATTAGGTAAAGATAGAATAAAGAATAGAAATGAATGGTTATTATACTGTTTGGTAGTTTCATTAGTTGAAGAGAGATACTAATGACAATTTATGGCTTACTGTGTGCTAGGAAAAATGATTGCTTGGCGCTCGTTCGATACTCGTAAGACGGGTAAGAGCTGAATGTAAACAATCGATTGGAAGGTTTGTTTTTTGTTTGTTTGTGTATTATAGTTAGTGATTAATTAATAATTATTTTAAATGAGTACATACTGATTATTTATACATTTTATTGGCATATTCTAAGCTTTTAGCTCTTAGGTTTAGATGTCAGAATCATAGACTAGGCTACAGTAGCAACCGCTAACATAGGCTAGGATTATTGCTAAGAGACATAGTATGCTAAAGTCGTAATAAAATGGGGTTGAACATTACATGCAGTTGAATATTACTCAAGTATGTACAGTACTGCCTTTTTGGAGTCATATTTCTTCCGTTGGATCGGCGTTGTAACCCTAGAACATGTGTTTTAGGCCTGGAAATATAATTTACTGGGGTGTTTTTGGAGGGCTTGGAACGGATTAGCCATTTTACATGTAAAATGTGTTCCAAGATACGAAAAACTCATAATACGAAGGCCGCCTCGGAACGGATTAATTTCGTATCTCGAGGTACCACTGTATTAATATTAATAATATAAACACATTATGTAGTATGTTATTTCACTTACGGAACTGTCACGGACACCCGACGTCCGCTACAGGTTCTTAATTATAATAAACAAAAAGAATTCAACACCAACAGTTGAAACTGGGGATACGCATATAGAAAGAAACACAAACGGAACAAAAGTTTATTTACAAGCTTACTAACAAAGATAAATGCAGAATGGTTTCTCCTATTTACATAACAAAAATGAACTCTTACAGTATATGAACTGGGGAAACGGTGATGTAATGAAATACTTGCTGGCCAGTTTTGCAGCTGTCGAATATTATCGCAAAGGAGAGCTATATAACTATAGACGTCTTCTTGACTCCATACTGCAGAAAGCAATGTCTACTCTTGATACTCGAAGGGCAGGAACTCCTCGAAACCTCTTGTAGGACGTTTCTTCTCTGAAAGCTTGCTCAACGTCGAAATATCCCTGTCGCTCTCTCTCTAACTGGACAACTTGACTCGATTCCAATCAAACTCTCGTGCGCCTTCTTCCTCTCTTATCCTTCGTCTGTTCCTTCTTCTCTTATCTCTCTCTCTAATGATCTCTCACTGATGATCTGATTTCTCTTCTACTTCGTCAGTCATATATACATGGCGATCTGGGGGCGGGGCCTACCAGCGAACGTTACAGACTCCCGAGATGACAGGAACTTTTTGGAAGGATCTCGACGAAATGTTGCCTCATAATACGCGGCGTTTCTCACGACACATTGGCACCTGTTGAGTTCCATATCCCACTTGGCGATTCTCGAACCATCATGAGAACAGGCGCTCCAACATGTGCGCGAATGCCTCCTGGCTCCAGACCTACTCCAAGAAGATGCATTTTCCTTTCCTTTAATTTATCATTCTTTGCTATAAAGTGATTACCATGACAAGAACATAAACATTGCAATGTTTATGTTCAGAGAATCTGCTGCTTGAAGCTCACTTTACCGAAAGAATTAAGACCACTAAAAGAAACAAATTAGCAATGGAATTATTATCTTTAATTTTGTTTAAAAAGTTTATGATACAATAATTCATATTTTCACTAAGAGATAGAGCACATCAGGTTGAGACGCGAGTCAGCACAGCAGCTGACATGACTGGCAAGGGAGGAGAATAACAACAACGTTGTGTTGCTTACATATGAAATTCAGTTTAAATATTTTTACTCTGATTAGAGATGAAATGACAAAAGTGTAATGTTATTTGTGTGATAATCATAGAGTCATCTACTAAACTTGTAATGGAGAATGATTCAGTAAATAAAAAAATATATGGCAACACATAAAAACACTTACACTTACAGATGTCAGGACATTGGTTTCTCTTTTTATACATATATTATGAAAATAATAGATCAATATTATAGTTTATTCTGTGCGATAATAACACCAATAGTATACAGCTTATTCTGTAAGTGAAAAGGGATTTTGACGAAGGAAAAATCTATTTCTGGGGAGAGACCTATGTCGCCCGGTGAAAAGATCCTGCTTTCCTCTTTTCTAGTATAAATAAACTCTAAATATGCCAGAGAAAAAAGTTAGTATGGTATGCAGAGGTTACTACCCTCGCGCGAGCACCCAAAGTGCGTCGGGTATAAAGTACAGGGCGTGTGGAAGCCACGTTTTATTGAAATTTACCCGTTTTTGCAGTAAAAGATATGTAAGAGAGAGAGAGAGAGAGAGAGAGAGAGAGAGAGAGAGAGAGAGAGAGAGAGAGAGAGAGATAGGAACTGAAGTGTTTAAGCTGTGTTGTGATTTTGTGGGATTTTAATTTAGTATCTTATATATTTTTGTTGTTTACATTAACCCTTAGGAGCATGGGTAAAAAATCAATATGCAGCACCCCAGGCAGGGAAGACTTTGAGGTTGGCTAATTTAAAGAAAAAAAAACACACATCAATGGAAAGAGGAAGATATACAAATACACAAGGTGTGTGAAAAAAAAGTAAAAAAAAAAACCATAAGGAGTTGAAAATTATTATTTACAACCCCCTGTGGGACTCCTTTTTCAAGATAATTATAACTTTTACCAAGTTATACGTTTTTTTTTTTTTTTTTTTTTTTTATAAATTAATGTATGTAGTTTCGTACAATTATAATTGCAGCTCACCCAATACCAAAACAGATAAGAATTAAAATCAGTAACAAATTCTGAGCATATTTGTTGTAAAATGTTTACATAAATTTATTGAGATTAAAGATGCAGTCATTTGTTTGGATTATACAAGTCTTTTCTAATATTTCTTTGCACTTTTATATTTATAAAATTATAATTATGACTTAAATACTATCATACCAGATACAGTGGTACCTCGAGATACGAAAGGCTCAACTTACGAAAAACTCGAGATACGAAAGCCAATACGGAAAATTTAACGGCACTACATACGAGAAGTTTTCAAGATACGAAAGGTTTCTGTAAAGTCCGAGATTCGCCCGAACCACCGATAACAATTTTGAAACTCGCGCCCCGCCAACTTAGTAGACTTGCCAACATCCTCCTGCTCTCCCATTGGTTCCTGATGCTAGTCGCGGCCATGAGATCCTTCTCTCCTATTGGCCAGCATCCAATCATTTACAAAATGCATTCCAGTATAATTAAAGCACTTCAGCAGCCAAACATTCAGTACCCAAATCAGTTGCAGAGAGAGCATCGTTATCGTATGCACGCGGTATTCGTTCGGTCTAACGATTTCGTTTAGTAACGTAAATTCGTTAGTGATTTCGTTGCAGTATACTACGTACTTTATCGTGTTGTGCGAAAACTTTATTCTACTTATATGTAAATTACGTACAAGATAACGTAGTCATGGGTCCCAAGAAAGTTGAAATTCACGGAAAGAAGCGAATGCTCTCTTTGGAGACAAAGATGGAGATTATCAAGAAGTATGAAGCTGGTATGCGAATGAGTGTGATCGCCAAGGAATACGGCCGAAATCCGTCAACAATAGGCACCATCCTTAAACAGAAGGATGTCATCAAAGCAGCTACACCTTCCAAGGGCATCACTATTTTGTCCAGCAAGAGGACCCACATGCACAACAAGATGGAACGGCTGCTTCTTGTCTGGATAAAAGACAAAGAAAACTCTGGCGATACGATAACGGAGACGGCAATCTCCCACAAGGCCAGCGCGTAGTGTTCATTAACGGCTGCCCGTCTTGATAATTATCTACTAATTGTTGGACCTCATGACTCTGTTGGCCCTGGTGTCCATCAAAACCCTGTTCAACTAAATGCTCTCTCTGCAACTGATTTGGGTACTGAATGTTTGGCTGCTGAAGTGCCTTGATTATACTGGAATGCATGTTGTAAATGATTGGTCAACACCCTCTATTCAGCAGGGAGTGGAGATTCTACCAACCTTGCAAAGTTTCCAGGTATCCCATGAGAGAGACCTTGATCACTTATCCCATGTGAGAGATCTTGGTCACTTATCCCATGAGAGAGATCTTGGTCAATCATATCATATATATCGTCACTCAAGAGGTGCTCTTCTTTTTCCATTTTCTGTGAAAAGAAATGAGAATTTTTTTTTAAAATACACATGACACAAACTCCATCACAATGTCAACTCTGACTAGTAGATTCAGAAACAGTTGACGATCCCAAAACTGTTTCCCAACCAGATCTTGACGAGATCGTTGCACTCAGCAAGTCCATGGGGCTGGTCGTCGACGAGGACGACATCAACGACCTTCTCGAGGAGCACCAAGAGGAGCTTACGACGGATGACCTGAAGGAGTTGGAGGCCATGCAACATAACGTCGTTCAAGAGGAGTTCTCTAGCAGCGGCAAGGAAGAGGGGGAGGACCCTATGACAACGGCAGAAATTAAGGATGTTCTAGCCGCTTTTCATAAAGTGCAATCGTTCATAGAAAAAAAGACACCCCGAAAAGGCTCACACAGGTCAAATGCTTGCGCAGTTCGATGACGTTTGCCTGAGTCGTTTCAGGAACATTGTGAAAAGTAGGCAGAAGCAATCTTCCTTGGATCATTATTTTTTAAAGAGGCCTTAGCATTAGCAGGAGTAAGCGAAAAGGAAGAACCAAGTGATAAAAAACAGAAAGTTGAAAGTGGTGAGGAAGTTGAAATTCTGCAAAAAAAAAAAAAAAAAAAAAAAAAAAAAAAAAAAAAAAAAAAAAAAAAAAACTAACGTAAAGTAAAAAAAGTAAAAAAAAAAAAAAAAAGTTAAAAATCAAAAAAAGAAATTTGTTTTTTAAATTTTAGTTTTTTGTAAAGTTAAGTGTTACAGTTTTGTTAATGTGTTTCGTAAATTTTAGTTTAGTTTTCTTACATTTTTTTATGTTTCGTAAAGTTTAGTGTACGTACGTATCTGCTGTTTGTCCTCCTCCTCCTCTGCCGCCACTTTTGGAGATAGCCTCACTCGAAAGGTAAGCTGCCACATTTTACGTACAGTATTTCTTGTATACCATGTACACTAATACACTTTTTTTTTTTTTTTTTTTACAGGTTAATTTGCATTACGTTATTATAAGTTAGGTATTGAATGGTCGCCAATTTGTTGTAGTATCTCATTGTTTATAGTCGATTTAGCTTTATTAAGGGGATTTTGACGTAAGGAAAAATCTATTTCTGGGCGATTGGCTTGTGTCGCCAGCGAAATATCCTTTAATCTATTATTTCTAGGGTAAATGTACTAACACATACCAGAGAATAAATAAAATAAAGAAAAAGGTCAGTATAACTGACTCGCTCACCTCCAAGAGGGTGTCGGTATGAACACTAGGCGAGTGAGACCACTACCACGAGCCAAATACATAGAAATCTCCACAACAAAAAACCCTCCATGAGGAGAGCCGACCCACAGAGTGAGCAGCTCGTACTACTACTACTCCATCCCATGCTGCCGACTGCTGCGCCTCTGGTGGCCATCCTGAAGTTAGCAGACAATCTTGGGCGAAGGGATGGGTAGGGTGGGATTTCGCTGGCGACACGAGCCAATCGCCCAGAAATAGATTTTTCCTTACGTCAAAATCCTTTTCTGGGCTCAGCTCGTGTCGCTGCGCGAAATCGTACCAGAGAAATAGCACAAGATTGTAAACAAAAGTAATAAAATAAATCAGAATAGGTCTCAAATAAAAAATAAAGAAAATATAAAAAAGAATATAATTGCTAAAAAGATACAAATACACAGTGATACAAAATAGAAATATGCTTAAATTACCCTTAATTCTAAACATGTTTCTTATCATAAGGTAATTACATATGTACAGAGGTAAATTGGCTTACATGTAACAAAATGGTATCTGTGTAAAGGCATGTATCAAAACATAATAGCAATTAAAATAATCAAATGAACCAATTAAACAACAAGGATAATATATAAGGAATGCATATGACTTAATATACAAAACCCATAACCATTATAAATGAGATGTATCCCCTAGCATAAAAATAAGGGGGTAACATCCATGAGATCAAAATCCATAATCATCTGTGAGTGTCCCTAGTCAAAAAATAGGGGGCACACACTACATCACATAAAAGCAGCTAAGACACCAGGTGAATGTAAATGAACACGGTAGGAATAGACGAACTGTTGGGTGAAGCAGGTAGAAAGGAGGACTGAATCTTCTACTACAATTTAACTAGAATCAGGGGAAACTATGTTTCCCGCTGCTACTGCTGAAAATTTCAGAGCTTCCAAGGACTTAAGGTAATGGCGTTTGAACACTGTCGGCGATTTCCATCCGGTATACTTTTTCAACTCATCGAAGTTCATGTGTTGGAAATAATTAATGCATCATGTACTTTCGGGAAAGAGTCGGGATTGGCTTGCTTAATAAAGTACAGGATTTGTTGCCTGATGCCTTTAATGGATAAAGTTCCACCTTTTTCCCTCTTAAAGAGGGGACCCGATGAGGATGAGGAGGTCCTGGACAGAAAGGCTCGTAAAGTTGTAACTGGGCAAAGAGATACGTCTTGTGGAAGGGGTAGTACCTTCCAAGGTTCCCACCTCACCAAAGGGTCTTCATTCTTTGCTAAAAAAGCTACGTTCCGGAGAAAGTAGTACCTCCCCTGTGGGAAGGAATTGAATATGATCCGATACTCTGGACAAAGCCGACAGTTCTGAAATTCTTGCTCCTGAAGCTAAGCTTAATAAAAACAGTGTTTTCCTTAAGAGCATTACTACAAACGAGCATGTGTCATTATCGGTTTCTGAAGCCAGTTTTAGAACATCGTTTAAGAACCATGAAACTGACGTAGGCCTTACAGAAGGTCTAAGTCTAGCACATGCCTTAGGAATAGACGAGAAGTAGGAATCCGTCAAATCTATGTTGAACCCAAATTGAAATATCTTTTTCAAGGCTGACTTGTTTGTCGTAATCGTGCTAGCTGCTAAACCTTTTTCAAATAAGGATCTGAAAAAGGATATAGCTGAATTAACTGTCATGATTCTAATATCAGATTCTCTCAGGAAGATTGCTAACTTTTTGACAGCAGCATCATACTGTCTCAAAGTTGAATCCCTTTTATCGGATTCCAGGAAGAGAATATTCTGAGGTCAATATTCGCATCTCTTTTTGCCGCAAACTTCATGAAATCCATAAAGTTAGGGTTTTGAGAATCCCTGAGGAAGCGAACACAGTCTTCGTTTGTACTGACTGGGAGAGCCTGGGATTGGGGATCCGAAGAGGACGAAGGCCCAGCTCCAGAATTAGGGGATACCAATTGCTCTTCGGCCAGTCTGGGGCTACTAGAGCCACTTGACCCTTGAACGTCCTGAGTTTGTTTAAACTTTTCATAAGAAGATTCACTGGGGGGAAGACATAAATCTTCTTCCAGTTGTTCCAGTCTAGAGCCAGGGAGTCCGTGGCATAAGCCAGGGCCGGGTTAGTTGGCTACATAACAGGGGAGTTTTTGTGATTCGCATTGGGACGCGAAGAGATCCACCTGTAGCCCTGGGACTCTTTGAAGGATCCATTGGAACGAACTGTTGTCCAGTGACCATTCCGACTCTAGGGGTACTGATCGGGATAACGCGTCTGCTATGACGTTTCTCACTCCAGCTATGTGAGTGGAGGAGAGATGCCAAACTGAACTTGTCTGCCAGGGAGAAGATGGCTACCATCACATGATTTAGATGACGTGACTTGGAGCCTCCTCTGTTTTATACAATGTACTACCAAACTGCGCTGTCCAGAACTAGCTTTATGTGGGAGTACTTTGGTGGCGCAACCTTTTTAGAGTCAAGAACACTGCCATTGCCTCCAGTACGTTTATATGGAACGGATGACTGAATCAGGTGACCAAGTTCCTTGAACCTTTTGGACCTGGGAATACCCTCCCCAACCGCTTAAGGACGCGTCTGTGTGGATGGTAATCCCTGGTGGAGGGAACTGAAGGGTACTGACACTGACAAATTCTTGACTTTCGCCCACGGCCGAAGTCGATTCTTTAGAATCAGAGGGACTGAGGATAGTTTGTCCCTGGACCTGACATTTGCTCGTGAGCGCCAGATTCTGGTTAGGTCTTTCAGTTTGGCTTTCATTAAGACGTTCGTCACTGATGCAAACTGGAGAGAACCCAGGATCCTCTCCTGAGCTCTCCTTGACGCCAGTTTGTGACTTAGAAATTGCTTGACTGACTTCGCTATTTCTTTCCTTTTGGTTGATGAATCGACAGAGTATGGGGAGGATAGATTCCATTGAATGCCCAGCCACTGAAAGTCTGACTCTGGAGTGAGTCTTGACTTGGTCCTGTTTATCTTGAAGCCTAGATATTCCAGGAACTGAATCACTTCAGTGTAGCTCTGTAGCATTCCTCGACTGTTGAAGCCCAGATCAACCAATCGTCGAGATACGCTACTACCATAATCCCTTGCGATCTGAGTTGTTGTACTGACCACTTCCGCTAGTTTCGTGAACACCCTGGGTGCCACGTTGAGTCCGAAGGGGACTACCTTGAAGGAGAATGTCTGGTCTCCTATCTTGAAACCCAGATATGGACGGAAGTGTCTTGCAATAGGGATATGATAGTAGGCGTCTGTAAGATCGATAGAGGTGGTGACGGCCCCACGGGGAAGTAAGGTCCGCACCTGTGAGATCGTGAGCATCTTGAACTTGTCGCAGCGGATGCTAAGTTTAAGCGGGACAAGTCTAAGATTACCCTTCTTTTTGTGAGCCTTTCTTTGGCACGCTGAACAAGCGACCTTGAAATTTTAACCTCTTGACTCTCGCTATAGCTCCTTTCTGAAGGAGGTCCTCTGCGTACTCTGTCAATTCCTTGGAAGGAAGTTGACGGAAAGGTCTGGATGGAGGTGGGTTCGTCAACCAGCTCCAACCCAGGCCTTTGACACTATGCTCTGAGCCATTCGCTGAAGTTCACCGGGTGGCGAAAAGTGAAACAGCCTCCCCTCCTACCTGAAGTTCTTCATTGGGTTCTGGTAACCGCCTCGGCCTCCTCTGAAGTTGCTTTCCCCTGTGTTAAAGGGGCCTCCCGATCCTCTCCCACGAAAGGAACGCTTACCTCTGCCTCCCTTACCCGAGCGGTCATACTTCTGCGAAGCTTGACTCCCTCGAAGGCTTGATTTGGGTTGGGTTAAAAAAGCTGGGGAGATGGCGTTAAGCAGGTGGATGGGCTGAGGCTGAGGGGATATCACATAATTGGCTGTGATTGAGCCTTAGAGTGGAAGGTTGGGCAGTTTGCACTAAGGGCACCGTTGGAACTTGCGAGGAAAGCGGGGCGCTTTTTCTGGTAGGATGGAAACGCTAGGTTTCCTCTGTCCCTTTACCTTTAGGTGTTAAGTCTTGTCTCCTCTTAGCCGTAAGGCCCCAACGGTCCTTAAGGCTCTGGTTCAGCCTCGTAGCCTCTGACTGTACTTCCTTCACCATAGCTTCTGGGAAGAGATCTGCTCCCCAGATGTTTAGACGAGGAGTAAACCTATTCGGCCTCATGTCGAATGGTTGCCTCTTGCAGGACATGCTTCCTACAATTCGTTCTAGCAGTGGCAAACTCAAACATATCCGACTGTACCGTTTGAGTCAGGGCTTTGGTCATGAGCTTAAAAAGCGGTTCTGAGCCATAAGCTACGGTTGCTACCTCGGACATAGCCATAGAGTTAATCGATCTGGCTAATCGCGATTCGCGTCAAATTCAGCCTGAATAAGGCTATCTGGGAGCCGCTGGGTAGCTTTTCACCTTAAAATATGCTGCCATAGCACAGTCCGGTTTGAGTTTGCCAGCTGAGAAGGTGTTTGGCAAGTCCTCCCACAATTCTCCCGGCTGAGGGGAGCAACGGAGATTGTGGGATCTGCTTCCTTTAATTGAGGCATGGGTTCCCCCTTCTGGCCGCTGGGATGGTAGACCTAGCGATCTTTGTCAGGAACGGGAGCGGGTACTCTCCTCCATTGTGAAAATGGTAAAGGGACTCTTGAAAGGTTGTATCCTGGTATTAGAACAATCCATGTCCTCTAAACATCTGAGCCATTCTCTCTGAGCCTGGTCTCGTGAATAGAGGACTGTCTCCTTTGGTACCCTATCATCCCGAACCATGGCTGAAGCTTGTAAGCCTTGCGTAGCCTATGAACGGAGGCTGGAGGCCTTCCGGAAAGAACTCGAAGTCCTCTATCCTTCGAGTTCCGAATTCCGGTATGGAGATGAGACCGTCTTGGAAGGGGGCGTATGACGCTACTCTCCATGGATGTTCATCGAGAACGGAGGGTAGTTGAGTCATACGGAGGAAGCTGAGTTCCACCTCGTATTGGAAAGTGAAGGAGAGGCTAGAGGGGCTTCCTCTCAGTCCGGCTATAATGGAGTCCTGGGAAGTAATCTATCCAACAGACGAGAGATCATTTGTTCCATGCTACTCTTTAAGGACCCAACTAGGTCGCCCACCTGTTGCAACAGGCCAGCATTGGAGTCCAAGGCCGGGGGGAGCAATGCTGCAGGAGTGGAGGGGTGGCTCTGAATCGGAACCAAGGGTAGCGGAACGGGTGACTCTGCCGGGGTGCGAGATCTCTCTCTAGAGGATTTACTCCTCGAGGACTTAGAGCCGGAGCCAGAAGCTTTAGACTGTCTGCTCCGGGATTGCCAGCCGGAGACTTACGTGAGGAGGAAGACGCCGAAGTCGACTTCTTAGAAGACGACGACGTCTTAGTCAAGGATTTCACTGCTTGACCCTTGACCTTAGTCTAACCGAAGCGTCAGGAGAGGGTATATAATTCATCACCTGTAAAGCCTTGGAAGGATGGAGAGGTTGCAGGAGTAGAAGAAACAGTCACACCCAAGGGTGCACCCTTGGGTGTCCACCATACCTACCTCGACCAACAGGTCGTCCACACCTACCATAGGTTCCACATTAATATCTAAAGTCGCGACGTTCCGTGGAGATATCCTGGTCTTGGTCGGTTAATGAGGCAGCCAGCTGTTGTTGATGAAGGCGATAGTAGGGGCCGGGGCCGCCTCTACTGGGTCGACGTATCCTGTCGCCTTGCCTCCGGGGAAGTTAACATCGCCAACCAAAAGCTTCTCCAAGATGTAGGCATACCCTTGGCGGCGTTCTTCCCAAAACCGCCGACCCAGGCCCGCAGGGTTGCCAGAGCGGTATCTTTCACTGCCGGCGCCTGGAAGAGAGGGCGAAGATTAGATTTAAGAATCACTTAAAACTAACTTAAAAATATAACTTAAACTTAGAAGCCTTAAGTTAAAGTGGATGATGAAAACTTAAGCACTAAAACAGAAGCGGAGCAGCTACCGGAGATGGAATACTCACCCCTTCTAAAAGCTGGCTCACCAGATCGTAACATATGGTACACGTCTCATGGTACCAGACCTGGATGTCCCCGTGCAGAGTCGCGCATGGAGCATGGGACCGGCAAACTTCGTGTCCACTGGGTCCTGAGTGTGGCGGCGCATCCCGGATGCTCACAGTTGGTGGCCTGTAAGTGGGAAGACACATGAGTATCTTAAAGATAACACCTTACAGGCTAAAGGACAGAAGAACTCCGTTGCATGCCGGAGCTCGGAAAAAAACATTTTGGGCATAACCCCACCCCCCCCTGCATCGCCTGAATAGGCTATAATCCCGGGGATATCCGGTAAGACTGTAAGGGGGGGGGAAGGTTTAAGGTACTTAAGATAAACTTATAGTTAATCTAATAACACTTAAACCTAAAACTCAACGAACCGGAACGAGTCCAGTGCGTGGCGGAGTGTAGTAACTCAGCGATACGGTAAGGTTAGTAGGGACCTACTGTATGTTCCGGTCCACTCTTACTGAGTGGACTAACATCTTCCCGCTGGTTGCTAGGACTCGATCAGGAAAGGAGTCCAAGTAAGGTCGGGAAGAGCGAGGAGACTACAGGCTCGAGCGAACCGGAGCGACCAGGAAGCAACGGATGGGGGGTAAAGGCCAGTACCCTCCACCACGTTACCACCGGGCCGGACCGATGAGCCGGAGAGATCGCGTCCAGTCTGGGTCTGTCCCGTCTCCCTGGCCCCTCCGCCTGAGGGGGGGAGAGGGAGGCATGCTCGGGTATGTGGAGGCGAGCGTGGGCAGACCGACCCACCCTCCCCCGACTCAATGGAAGAGCGAGAGGAGGGGGAAGGGGACTGGGCAGGCGTCTGGCTGTCTCGTGATCGCTGTAGTGACCACGAGACGGTAAGACTAACATAAGACAACTAAGCCTAGGACCAACCAACTGATCAGAGAGATGCTATCGGGAAGCAACTGAACTGAAAAGCGGTAGCATGGAGACCCACTGGGCCAAAAACCGACTGATCAGAGAGATGCTATAGAAGCAACCGAACTGATGAGCGGTAGCATAGGCTCGATGAGCCAGGACCTAGGCTAAGCCAGACGCCTAACTAACCTAACCATAACAAAATCACTGGAATAAATAAAATAAAAGAAAAAAAGAAAACAATAAAGTAGGAGAAAAAATCCAGGAGGTACGACTAACCGAAGGAAAGTCTACCACTCAAAGCTAGTCAGAGGCCGATACATAAGAGCCGGGACTAGGGTTCTGGAAAGAAGAAGCCTACATAAGGTAAAAGACATGCATGCATGGCAAACCTGAGTAGACAGTACCCTAAGTAAAACGGATAATTAATATAGAGCGTACATATATAAGGGGATGTTCTAGGTATGGGAGACCGAGAACGAACCCACCACGCGGCAGAACCATGCTGCCATGCTTCCGACCTCGAGTTCGATACATACCTAAAAAAACGGCAAATACTGACTGAGGGTGAAGAAAAGAAACAACTAACCATAATTACTGAGTACTTAACTTAGCTGCTGCAATAGCTGCACGCTCCATTATCGATAAATCCAACGAAAGGGCACAAAAAACACAGAGAGAAAAATATCACAACCGACTCGTGTGCGCTAACTTGAAAGGATGGCCACCAGAGGCGCAGCAGTCGGCAGCATGGGGATGGAGTAGTAGTAGTACGAGCTGCTCACTCTGTGGGTCGGCTCTCCCTCATGGAGGGGTTTTTGGGGGGGGGTGGGAGATTTCTATTGGTATTTGGCTCGTGGTAGTGGTCTCACTCGCTAGTTGTTCATACGACACCCTCTTGGAGGGTGAGCGAGTCAGTTATACTGACCTTTTCTTTATTTTATTTATTCTCTGGTATGTGTTAGTACATTTACCCTAGAAATAATAGATTAAAGGATATTTCGCGCAGCGACACGAGCTGAGCCCAGAAATGAAATTTACTGGGGTGTATTTGGAGCGCTTGGAACGGATTAGCCATTTTACATGTAAAATGTAGTCCAAGATACGAAAACCTCATGATACGAAGGGCGCCTCGGAGCGGATTAATTTCATATCTCAAGGTACTACTGTACAAACTAAATCGATAGCACATAATATTGTTACTCACCATAGTAAATCCGCCAACGACCCAAACCTGTTATTACTACTTATGTGAGTATATCCATCCATTAAGGTTTGATATATGAAAATAAGTACAGTGGTACCTCGAGATACGAAATTAATCCGTTCCGAGACGGCCTTCGTATTATGAGTTTTTCATATCTTGGAACACATTTTACATGTAAAATGGCTAATCCGTTCCAAGCCCTCCAAAAACCCCCCAGTAAATTATATTTCCAGGCCTAAAACACATGTTCTAGGGTTACGACGGAAGAAATATGTCTCCAAAAAGGCAAAATACTGTACATACTTGAGTAATATTCAACTGCATGTAATGTTCAAACCCATTTTACTGCATATATTTTAGGACTTTAGCATATGTCCCTTAGCAATAAGCCTAGCCTATGTTAGCGGTTGCTACTGTAGCCTAGTGTATGATTCTGAACATCTAAACCTAGAGCTAAAAGCTTAGAATATTGCCAATAAAATGTATAAATAATCAGTATGTACTCATTTCAAATAATTATTAATTAATCATTAACTATAATACACAAACAAAGAAAAAACAAACCTTCCAATCGATTGTTTACATTCTTACGAGTATCGAACGAGCGCCAAGCAATCATTTTTTCCTAGCACAGTAAGCCGCATAAATTGTCATTAATATCTCTCTTCAACTAATGAAACACCAAACAGTATAATAACCATTCATTTCTATTCGTTATTCTATCTTACCTAATGGAGATACCGAGTTACTGACAGCTGTAAATAAACATACGTAATACGTAACGTAATAATAAAACAAAAGAAGAATTCTAAAAAATACCTATTTGTTGGCAGACTGATTTATTTTATATTTTCTGATATCTAATTCACAATTTTTTTTATTAAATGTATTGCATGTACTCATTTCAAATAATTATTGAGTAACCATTAACTATAATAAACAAACAAAAAAAAAAGCTTCCAAACGTCTGTTTACATCCAGCACTTACTAGTATCGAACGATCGCCAAGCAATCACTTTTACACAGTAAGCCATAAATTTTCATTATCTCTCTTCAACTACTGAAACTACCAAACAGTATGATAACCATTCATTTCTATTCTTTATTCTATCTTTACCTAATGTTTTTTTTTTATTAAATGTATTGCATGAATAAGTTTTTCAATTTACAGCAACCTTTTACCAATAGAATACTTAAAGCACAAGGGGTAGATGCTGACCAATAGGAGAGCAGGACCTTATGGGGTGACTAGCATCAGGAACCAATGGGAGAGCTCGGGCGGGAGGATGGTAGCGAGTTTACTCAGTTGCCGGCGCGGGAGTTTTAAAATTGTTCTCGGTGGTGCGGGTGAATCTCGGGACTTTACAGTAACAAAAACCTTTCGTATCTTGAAAACTTTTCGTATGTAGAGCAGTAAAATTTTTCGCATTGGCTTTCGTATCTCGAGTTTTTCGTAAGTAGAGCCTTTCGTATCTCGAGGTACTACTGTAAATAGTTTTTATCATAAAAAATGTATTTATTCATTAAAATAGAAATTTTTGGCTACAAAATGCTTATTTTGCCACAAAAATCTGCAATATTGCAAAAAATCCAGGATACAAATTTAGATATATTAAATTTTTAAAATCCGGGATGCAGTGAGACCATGATGAGTGAACCTCAACATGGCGAGTGACAACTATAATGGGGTTTGTAGCAGAAATATTTTTATTTAAAAATTTTATATTTCTTGTATTAATGCATTAATACTTGAAAATTTCTCTGAAAATACAGCAGCACATTTGTACAGCTTGTTTGTTTGTATGGTGTTTTTACGTTGCATGGAACCAGTGGTTATTCAGCAACGGGACCAACGGCTTTACGTGATTTCCGAACCACGTCGAGAGTGAACTTCTATCACCAGAAATACACATCTCTCACTCCTCAATGGAATGACCGAGAATCGAACCCGCGACCACCAAGGTGGGACGCAAACACCATACCAACCACGTACAGCTTAGCCTTTTACAATAATTTTTTTTCTCAATATCTTCTCTTTTACTTACACTTTGATTCTTACCCATTAAAAAAAAGAAGCATTTGAGTATTTACATTATTCGATTTCTTAAAACTTTTCACACCTATTTTGCATAATTTTATTGCATGGAAGTTTGAAATACAAAAAGAATGTAATCTTCACAGGTCATTCACTACTTACTTAATGGATGATATATTGGTTTGTGAGATCCTGACAAATATATCTTAATCTTGTCAGCACTGTCCAGTGGATTTTGCCATTTTGCATCATACACATACCACATTCTCCCAAATGTTGCCCATTGCTGAAAAGGAAAAATAAGAAATTACTATTGTACACTAATGGTTAAAAAACCATAAATAAAACATGAAGCTTCCAGGTCAATTTAAATTTTCAACCTTTTTGGATTTTACCCACTCACCACTCTCGCTCATGCTACCTGTACCTTACACTTAAGGTCCTCAGGGCAACAATTCATTCAGAGTTGTTTTTATAAACTTATCTCTTATAATACATAAATTTTCACGATAATAATTACAATTTTTTAAAGTTAATTGCATTTTTCCTAACTACTATACGAACCTGAGGTCCTTTACATTAGGAATTATATTCAGCTAAAGCTGGAAAAAGGCTGTTAAACTCTTAAACAATGTGGTGTTTAGGCAGTAACTACCATTCGGTAGGCAGGCATAACCACCTGTCCGGACGTAAACATTGCAGTTTGCCTTTCGGCCCTGGTTTCAGATTGAGGGGTGACACGAGGCGGGCATCAGTGTAATGTAAAGGATCTCACGTTTGTATACGTAATTAAGAAAAATACAATTTACTTTTAAAAAATGTCATTTTCTCCTACACAATATACAAACCATCGGTCTTCTACATTAGGAAGACTCACTGGTTGGTGGTCGAAAGAGCAAGGAAGAGTACCCTGCCTGTGACATATTGATTGGAGTATAGGAGCAGCGAGATCAAATGTCAGACTTCTGGACCTTTTCAAATGAGTGAGGAATTGTAACTCATATGAAAAAAGGCTTGGAAGAATCTTAAAATTGGAGGCAGTAGGTAAGGCAGAGACCTGAAAAGGTTTATCTTATTGCCAGTCTCTCCTTCCTCCCCTTGCTACAGGAAGGAGTGGGATTGCTTCTATGATTCTAGAAAGAAAAATAGAACAGATTGTACGTTGCCGCAAGTTGTAATGTATCTTTGCATATATTTTCCTCATTTACGCAAGTGGGAATGCATATTGTATGAAAGGAAGATATGTTTTGTTATATTAGTATTTAGTTAGGAAAAGTGATCCTTTTCTTATCTGCACCTCTGAAGAGATAGTCTAATTATCACTAAGGTTACGATAAGCCTCATTTTGGATCTGTAAGAATAGATTTTTACCAGATTCTCTTAATATAAGTTTCACTAAGTGTTTTATGCCTATAATATTTTCAGTCCAACACCACTCCACATTTTTATGTATGTTTAAATATATCTAACTTTGTCAGTTTCAGAGATTATATCCCTTTTTTACCACCAACTCATTATCTTCTACATCTTTCTCTTGTCTTATGTTATCTATAAATTCAGTCGACCATGGGTCTGCTTTTATGACTTTATATGATTCCAGCGGACTACTTTTTCCCTTAAATCACCTTCATTAATTACTTTATATTGGTTTAACTTCAACGAGTTTTGAAACCTCTACATTTGGCCCTTCTAGAATGTGATTCGGTACATATATTTAACATGGTCCAGTGAACTTAAGAGAAACCTTTACATTCGGCCCTTCTAGAATGTGATTCGGTACATATATTTGGGTACCTATTGTAATATCTGGTTTGATGACCTTTTTATTATAACACTTGTCATGTCTCATGGACCTCTTTTAGTTTAGCCCTTATTTTCACGATTGTCTCGTAAGTACGTCTGGTTTTCCATGCAACATCATCATAGTTATAAGTACGTATGCCTGGGTGGTGTTGCATCGTCTAATAATGTGTTGGGCACTTTCTGATAACCGTATGGCAAATAATGTGGATATATTTTCCTACTGTCTCATTTACAGTATTATTCAATGTGAATTGTACGTCTTTAGTACATACTAAGTCCCAATCTTGTCAGCGGACTCACTAAAGTTTTCAGGATATCCTTTATTTTACGATTAGTTTGTTCTACTGCTCCATTAGAACTTGGTTTATAAGCGGTTATTTGACATTTATTTATTTCATAAAATTCGCATGATTTCTTTAAAAGATCACTGGTAAATTCAGTGGGCATTTATTAATTGAAAAATGATATTGTTATTGTACAATAAAGTTTCATACATACTTACCTGGCAGATATATACTTAGCTATAGACCCCGTCGTCCCCGACAGAAATTCGAATTTCGCGGCACACGCTACAGGTAGGTCAGGTGATCTACCGCCCTGCCGCTGGGTGGCAGGAATAGGAACCATTCCCGTTCTCTAACCAGATTTTCTCTTAAACCTGTCTCCTGAGGGGAGGCTGGGTGGGCCATTTAATCATATATATCTGCCAGATAAGTATGTATGAAACTTTATTGTACAATAACAATATCATTTTCATACATTCAACTTCCCTGCCAGATATATAATTAGCTGATTGGCACCTTTGGCGGGGGGTGTAAGAGACAGCTAATTACTGATTAGACAGATAAACAACATGCGTTGTAGGTAATATATAAAAAACCTTGGTTCCTACCTGTTTAGGCGGAAGATTTCATAGCTACTGCTTAGAAGTCTGCTTCGCCTCAAGAGCCTCAGCGAGGATGTGACCTATGGCTAAGAGTTCTTGTGGGACTGTCGATGGGGTCTTATCCACTTACTCGACAGAACCTGATGGCCTTTGTCAATGGGGTCTTATCCACTTACATGACAATAAACCTATGCCTAATGGCATAATCAAGGAGTACAACACCGATCCCGATCACCTGATCCTAACCGTGGATTAGCACTAAGATTGAAAGGAGTTATCCCCAACCACCTTTCAAACAACCCTAAAACTCAACACCAAATTTTCTATTTACTAAAACAAAAAACAAAAATTTCTTAAGGATCAGTCTTATCTCCTTTTCCCAGCACGGTATCCGCTGATACATAAGGACTTAGAGAGAAGCATTTCTCTTATGTCACTCTCACATCTTTTAAGTAATGTGAAGCAAACACCGAGTTGCATCTCCAGTACGTAGCTGCTAAGATATCTTTCATCGACATATTCTTGCTGAAAGATAGCGATGTTGCAACTGCACGTACCTCATGAGCTTTCACCCTTAACATTTCAAAGGATTCGTCCTGGCAATTCATGTGTGCTTCAGTAATCACATTCCTGACAAAAAATGCTAGTGCGTTTTTCGACATGGGTCTCTTAGGGTCCTTCACCGCACACCAGAGACTCTGATTGCAACCCTGCAGCTGCTTTTTCTTTTGAAGATAAAATTTTAAAGTTCTAACCGGACAGAGAGACCTTTCTAATTCCCTCCCCACAAGATGAGAGAGTCCTTTAACCTCAAAACTTCTGGGCCAAGGTCTAGAAGGGTTCTCGTTTTTGGCTAAAAACAGAGGTTGGAAAGATACAACTGTAGAGTCCCCTTTAAAACCCACACGTGAGTCCAATGCTTGTAGCTCACTAACTCTCTTGGCAGTTGCAAGAGCCAAGAGAAAGGTGCATTTTCTCGTGATGTCCCTGAACGATGCTTGCTGAGCCTGGAAGGCGCCTGGAGCCTGGCAGGCGCCTGGAGCTTGGCAGGCTCCTCGTGCCTGGCAGGCGCCTCGCACCTGGAAGGAGCCTCGCGCCTGGCAGGATCCTCGTGCCTGGCAGGCGCCTCGCGCCTGGATGGATCATCAATCCTGGTTGGAGCCTCACACCTGGAAGGCTCTGTCCGTGTCGGACCATATTCCTCCGAACTCTGAATCTGGAGTTTTGTGTACGTCCGCTGGACGGGATTTTTTAATAGGAAGGAAACGGTCCTTTTTCCGAGGAGGGTCCTTCCTTAATACTCCTACCAATGACGAGATTTGTTGTTGCATTTCGATAAGGATCTTCGTCGCTGCATCCTCTTCCTCCTTATCCAATCGAGGGGAAGGAGGTTTTGATGAAGAAGGAGCTTTTCTCTTTTTCTCAGGTGGAGAGTCCTTCGGAAAACTTTCCGGGCTCGAATCTAAAGCAGGAGACTTCCACGATCTTTTGTAAGGTCTCGATAGATTGTCTGAACTCCACCCCCGTTTATATGACGAACCGGAAGACGAGAAACACTGTTTTAGGATGCCTTTCCAATGGCTATCCTTGGCAGTCTGGGACGTTACTACAGATCCTGCCGAGGGGACGCCTGACCGGTGGGGATTCTCTGAAACCTCCGTACGGCTTTCGACATTCCTTCTCCTCTGGGCTTGGGAGCTTGGAAGAGGTCTAGGCCTGGGAGCGAGACAAAGCTGATCAGACGCACCCTCCACTACACTGGGAGCACTTTCCACTGCACTTTGCTTACCTTCTAAATATGATATTATCATGATACAATAAAGTTTTATACATACTTACCTGGCAGATATATACTTAGCTATAGACTCCGTCGTTCCTGACAGCAATTCGAATTTCGCGGCACATGCTACAGGTAGGTCAGGTGATCTACCGCCCTGCCGCTGGGTGGCAGAAAATCAGATTTTCTCTTCCACCTGTCTCCTGAGGGGAGGCTGGGTGGGCCATTTAATTGTATATATCTGCCAGGTAAGTATGTATAAAACTTTATTGTATCATGACAATATCATTTTTATACATTCAACTTCCCTGTCAGATATATACTTAGCTGATTGGCACCTTTGGCGGAGGGTAAGAGACAGCTAATTACTGAATAGACAGAAACACATACGTTGTAGGTACAAATGATATAAGAAACCTTGGTTCTACCTGTGTCGGCGAAAGACTTCATGGCTACTGCCTAGGAGCTTACATCGCCTCAAGAGCCTCAGCGAGGTAGTGACCTCATGCTAAGAGTTCTTGATGGTCTGTCAACGGGGTCTTATCCACTTACTCGACAGAACCTGAGGATCTTTGTCAATGGGGTCTTATCCACTTACATGACAAAACACCTTGCCAAATGGCATCATCAAGGAGCATAACACCAATCCCGATCACCTGATCCTAAAACCGGGGTTAGTACTAAGATTGAAAGGAGTTATCCCCCAATATCCTTTCAAACAACCATAAAAACTCAAAACCAAACTTTTTTCAGATTAAAACACATTAATTATTTAAGGATCAGTACCAGCTCCCTGTCCCAGCACAGTATCCGCTGATACATAAGGTCCAAGAGAAAAGCACTTGTCGTATGTCACTCTGACGTCTTTTAAGTAATGGGAAGCAAATACCGAGTTGCATCTCCAATACGTTGCTGCTAAGATGTCTTTCATTGACATATTCCTATTAACCCTCTTACGCTGACTGGACGTATTTTACGTCGACATTTTTTGTCTCCCATGTGCCGACTGGACGTATTTTACATCGACTTACAAAAGTTTTTTTTTAAATTCGCGGAAAAATACTTATAGGCCTACCAGCCTAAAACTTTTGAATCACGCGCCTTGGGGGATGCTGGGAGATCACGGATCAAGGTGTTGTTTTGTTTACAATCGTTACGCAGGCGCGCAAGCGCAAATTTCTTTCTTGCCGCACTAAAAAGTATCTGTGACACATCTCGGAAATTATTTCGTCACTTTGACATAATTTTTGTACCATTGTAAATTAGCCGTTACATGAAGTATTATATATGAAAATGGCGCAGTTTTTTTTTATGTAGAATACAACAATAAAATACTCATGATTGTAGCTTTTATCAGTTTTGAGATATTTTCATATAAATAACGATAATTGCCAAACTTTCAACCTTCAGTCAACTTTGACTCTACCGAAATGGTCGAAAAACGCAATTGTAAGCTAAAACTCTTATATTCTAGTAATATTCAATCATTTACCTTAATTTTGCAAATAATTGGAAGTCTCTAGCACAATATTTCGATTTATGGTGAATTTATGAAAAAACTTTTTCCTTACGTCAACGCGGTAACTCTTCCAAAAAAAATCATACATGTGATTGTGGTAATGTTTGCACCATTTTAAAATTAGCCGTTATATAAAGTTTTATATATGGAAATGTGCGCAATTTCATGCACATTACAACTAAAAACAACCCATGGTTGTAGCTTTTATCAGTTTTGAGATATTTTCATATAAATAACGATAATTGCCAAAATTTCAACCTTTGGTCAACTTTGACTCTACCGAAATGGTCGAAAAACGCAATTGTAAGCTAAAACACTTATATTCTAGTAATATTCAAGCATTTACCTTCATTTTGCAACAAATTGGAAGTCTCTAGCACAATATTTCGATTTATGGTGAATTTATGAAAAAAATAACATTTTCTTTACGTCCGCGCGGTAACTCTTCCGAAAAAATCATACGTGCGATTGTGGTAATGTTAGCACCATTTTAAATTAGCCATTACATAAAGTTTTATATATGAAAATGTGCGCAATTTTATGTAGAATACAACCAAAAATAATTGAAGGTTGTAGCTTTTCTCATTTTTGAAATATTTGCATATAAATCACGATAAATAGAAAAAAAAAACACGTTCGGTCAACTGTGACTCTACCGAAATGGTCGAAAAACGCAATTGTAAGCTAAAACTCTTACAGTCTAGTAATATTCAGTCATTTATCTTCATCTTGAAACAAATTCGAAGTCTCTAGCAAAATATTTAGATTTATGGTGAATTTTAAAAAAATCTTTCCTTCCCTCCACGCGCGGATTCTCCGCCACAAATCTCCGAAATGCGTATGTCCCATTCTCGGAATATTTGCTCCTTTTCATATTAGGCATTTCATAGAGTTTTATATATGAAAATGTGCGCAATTTCATGTAGAATAAAACGAAAAATATTTGAAGGTTGTAGCTTTTCTTATTTCCGAAATAATTGCATATAAAAAATATATATATAAAAAAATTCGACATTCGGTCAACTTTAACTCGTCAGATATGGTCGAAAACTGCAATTGTAAGCTAATACTCTTACAGTATAGTAATATTCAATCATTTGTCTTTCATTTTGAAAGAAATGGAAGTCTCTAGGACAATATTTAGATTTATAGTGAATTTTGAAAAAAATATTTGTTTACGTCCGCGCGTTATGAATTCATGCATTATTTTGTGATAATATTTCCTTTGTGTTGCTTTTATTGTTTTACAATGTGTTATATACCAAAATGATCGCAATTTAGTGTACATTACAACGAAAAAAAAGTAACTTGTTACCTTTAACCGTTTTGCGCACAGCGCGATTTGAATACAATTATATATGAAATTTCGTTTTTGCGCTATCATATATCGCATTATTTATATATGATAATGATAATTTTTTCATTTCTGATAGTTGCATACTAAACTTCTGGCAATGACAAAAAAAGGAGCCAAAAATGAACTCTTAATCTTGAAAACTAAGCGTGCTGTGATTTTTTGATAAAAATATTTTTTCCGCTTCCGCGCTCACTCCGAAACCCCTCCGGCATATGGGAGACAATTTTTTATTTACCGCTCCGGCGTAAGAGGGTTAAAGGCTAGGGAAGTCGCAACTGCACGTACTTCATGTGCTCTAACCCTAAGCAGCTTCAAGGCTTTCTCTTGGCATTTCATGTGAGCCTCCGTTATGACATTTCTAACGAAGAATGCTAATGCGTTCTTCGACATTGGTCTCTTCGGGTCCCTTACCACACACCATAGACTCTGATAGCAACCCTGAAGTTGACTCTTCCTTTTAAGATAGAACTTCAGTGCTCTGACTGGACAGAGAGACCTTTCTGGCTCTCTACCTACAAGAGGAGAGAGTCCCTTGACCTCAAAACTTCTGGGCCAAGGTTTAGAAGGGTTCTCATTTTTAGCCAGAAACAGAGGTTGGAAAGAGAAAACTGCATAATCTCCTTTAAAACCTACCCGAGAGTCCAATGCATGTATTTCACTGACCCTCTTGGCAGTCGCGAGGGCCAAGAGAAAAATGCACTTCCTCGAGAGGTCTCTAAAAGATGCTTTATGCGGAGATTCGAACCTATCCGAAGAGAGGAACTGGAGGACCACATCAAGATTCCAACTTGGTGGGAGAGAGGACTTAGTCTTTTTAGTTTCCAAGGATCGTATCAGATCATGGAGATCCTTGTTATCCTCTATGCTCAGGCCCCTGTTTCTGAATACAGCTGAGAGCATGCTCCTGTATCCTTTAATGGTCGAAACGGCTAAGCGTGATTCTTCTCATAGGAAGAGAAGAAAATCAGCAATATCGGTCACAGAGGTATTGGAAGAGGACAGCTTCTTTGACCTACACCATCTACGGAAGACTTCCCACTTCGATTGATAAACCCGCAGAGTCGAGGATCTGCGGGCTCTGGCGATCGCGTTCGCAGCTTTTCGAGAAAAGCCTCTCGCTCTGACAAGTCTTTCAATAGTCGAAAGGCAGTCAGGGAGAGAGCGGGGAGGTTTCCGTGATACCTCTCGAAGTGGGGTTGTTTGAGCAGATCTGTCCTTTCGGGAAGAGATCTGGGGAAGTCCACCGTCCATTCCAGTACCTCTGTGAACCAATCTCGAGCGGGCCAAAAGGGGGCGATGAGCGTTAGTTTTGTTGCCTCCGAGGAATGGAACTTCCTTAGCACTTCCCCCAGGATCTTGAATGGGGGAAAAGCGTAGGCATCTATGCCCGACCAGTCCATGAGAAGGGCATCTATTGCTATTGCTCTGGGATCTTCCACTATGGAGCAAAAGTTTTCCATCCTTCTGGAGAGGAACGTGGCGAACAGGTCTATCTGAGGCTTCCCCCAGAGGGACCAGAGCTTTCGGCAGACTTCTGAGTGGAGGGTCCACTCTGTTGGAAGGACCTGGTTCTTCCTGCCGAGTCTGTCTGCTCTTACATTTTTGGTTCCTTGAATAAACCTCGTCAGTAGCACAATGCCCCGTTCCTCTGCCCATATCAAGAGGTCTCTCGCTATCTTGTATAGTGTGAACGAGTGAGTCCCCCCCCTGTTTTGGGATGTAAGCCAGAGCCATGGTATTGTCCAAGTTTACCTGGACTACCACTTCTCTGACCTCCGACTCGAAGTTCTTCAAGGCTAGATGAACAGCCATAAGTTCCTTCACATTTATATGCCAGGACACCTGTTCTTTTGTCCAGGTGCCTGACACTTCCTTCTTTCCTAGTGTTGCTCCCCATCCCGTTTCCGAGGCGTCGGAAAACAACACTAGGAGAGGGTTCCGAATCGAGAGGGATATTCCTTCGTTCTTTCGAAGAGGGGTTAACCACCACTTCAGGTGTGACTTGATCTCTTGTTGGATGGGAAATGAATCCGAAAGATCCCCTTTCTTTCGGTTCCACATCCTTTGCAGGTAAAACTGCAGAGGTCTCAGATTGAGCCTCCCTAGGGAAACAAACTGCTCCAGCGACAAAAGGGTGCCCAGAAGACTTAACCATTCCCTCGCTGAGCTTCGTTCTTTCCCTAAGAAGGTTGAGACTTTTTCCAAGCCTCGAGCAATTCTGTCTTGCGACGGAAACGCTCGAAAACCCTGAGAATCCATCTGAATCCCCAGATAGACAATATTCTGGCTGGGGATCATCTGAGACTTCTCGAGGTTCACGAGCAGTCCGAGTGATCGAACGAGATCCAAAGTCTTTTCCAAGTCCTCCAAACACTGTTGTTTCGTTTTGGCCCTTATTAGCCAGTCGTCCAAATAAAGGGATATGTTCACCCCTCCAGATGAAGCCATCGTGCTACGTTCCTCATCAGGCTCGTGAACACTTGAGGAGCCGTAGACAGGCCGAAGCACAGAGCCCTGAATTGAAAAACCCTGCCCTGCATCATGAATCGCAGGTATTTCCTCGATGAAGGATGCAGGGGGACGTGAAAATACGCGTCCTGTAGGTCCAAGGAGACCATCCAATCTCCTGGACGTAGAGCACCAAGAACCGAGTTGGAAGTTTCCATGGAGAACTTCTGTTTCTCCACGAATTGGTTCAGTGCGCTCACATCCAGGACAGGTCTCCAACCCCCCGAGGCTTTTGGTACGAGGAACAGTCGATTGTAAAAGCCCCGAGAGTGTGGGTCCTGTACTAATTCTATGGCCTCCTTCTCCAACATTTGTTCTACTAGCTGAAGCAGGGTCTTCCTCTTGACAGGGTCCGTGTACTTCGCCGACAGTTCCCTTGGGGTAGACGTCAAGGGAGGCCTGTCTCTGAAGGGGATGAGATATCCTTTTCTCACTATAGAGAGGGACCAGGTGTCCGCCTCTCTCAACGCCCATTCTTCTGAGAACTTCAGAAGTCTGGCGCCTACTAGTGCTTGGAGGACTTGAACTTCACTTGTTTTTCTTGGTAGGTCTAAAGGCAGAAGCCCTACCTCTCCTTTCCGCTCCTCTCTTCCTAAAGGAGGGCCGGGAAGACGAACTCCCTCGAAAGGGCGGCTTTGGGTTCCGTGTCTCCTTCTTTGTAGCGGGAACAGCTGGTCTCGCCTTTTTGGTCGACTGGACCAGCAGATCTTGTGTCGCCTTCTCAGTAAGTGAGTGAGAGATATCTCTCACTAACTGAGAAGGGAAAAGCTGGTTTGACAGAGGGGCGTACAGTAGGGACGACCTCTGTACCGGCGAGACAGCTTTAATAAGAAAAGAACTGAATACAGCTCTCTTCTTAAGTATTCCCGCTCCGAAAAGGGAGGCCACTTCCCCAGATCCGTCATGCACCGCCTTGTCCATGCAAGCCAAAATACTATTAAGGACTTCGGGGCTCAGGCATTCATTGTCCTGTGTCTTCTTGGCCATCACCCCAAGGGACCAGTCCAGAAAGTTAAAAACTTCCAAGACATGAAACAATCCCTTGAGGTGATGGTCCATTTCAGACATTCCCCACGTTGTCTTAGCTGAAGAGAGGGACTGTCTCCTCGACGTGTCCACAAGCGTTGAGAAATCCGCTTCAGCAGAAGCTGGGAGGGCGAGTCCCATTGCTTCGCCTGTCTCATACCAAATACCCCTCCTCCCAGAAAGTCTGGAGGGAGGGCAGGCAAAGACAGTCTTTCCCACCTCCTCCCTGGAGCTGAGCCAATTTCCAAAAGAACGCAAAGCTTTCTTCATGGAAATTGTTGGCCGCATCTTCAAGAAGGAGGACGATTTTGAGGTCTTTGTGCTTGTGAACAGCGACCAAGGAGACGGAGGGGTGGCAGGACTCAGAGAATCTCCAAATTCTTGGAGCAAAAGAGCTGCCAAAGATTTGTAGTCCGAGAGTCCCGCTCCCTTTTGAGCTTCCGTGTCAGAGACATCTTCTAATTCAAGTTCCACAGGAGAATCATTATCGGCCGAGGGAGAGCGTCTCTTCTCGCAAGGTGAAGGGTTTTTAGCAGGGTCAGATCCCTCCCGACAAGGGCGACGGCCGCCTGTGCGACATCTTGCGTCACTGTCAGGCGAATGCCGATCCCGCGAAAAAGCCCGATCATCATCGAAGCCCTCCTGACAAGGATGACGGCCGCCTGTGCGACATCTTGCATCCCTGTCAGGAGAAGGCTGTGCTTGCGACAAACTTCCACCAGCAACAGATATATCGTGACAAGGACGACGGCCGCCTGTGCAACATCTTGCGCCCTTGTCCAGAGAAACCTGTTCCTGGTCAAAATCATAAAAAGACGCCTCCTGGTTGACTTCTCTGTATGGTTTCCTTGAAGAAAATCCTGGCGCCTGGCGCTTATCTGGCGCCGAAAGCTTGGTTCGTTCCTCGCGCCTGGATGTCTCTGTCCGAGTTGTCCCCATTTGAAACTTGGCGCCTGGCTGTTGTCGTCCCAGTACAACACTCTTGCCTGTCCATCTTGTCCGCTTGCGCTGTCTGCGTACGACGTTTTTTCCTGTCCAGGCTGTCCGCCTTGTCCAGGTTGTCCATATCTGGCAATTGGCGCCTGGTCGTAGCTGTCTGCAAATTATAATTCTGCCTGTCCGGGCTGTCCGCGTCCGGCATCTGGTGTCTGTTTGGCGCCGTCCGCGTAGGACACTTTTTCCTGTCCGAGTCGTCCACTTCTGGCGCCGAGCGCCTGGCTGGATCTGTCCGACTCGGACACTCGTTGTCACTGTCCGTATCTGACATCCCAAGTCTATGAGTTTCCGTCCGTTCTTCCGTTATCGTCTCTGTGATCGGACGAGGAGTAGAGGAGAGGAGCCTGGAGTCCGGAACGCCCACCAGACGAGATCTCTTAACAGGAAGAAAAGTCTTTTCTCCTGGGAGGGTCTTTTCTTAATACTCCTACTAATGAAGATATCTGCTCTTGCATTTTAAGTAGGATATCTGTCGCTGTTTGCTCCTTTTCCCTATCAGGAATAGGAGAATGCGCCCTGGAAGGCGTAGGAGATCGTGATTTTAGAGCAGGAGAATTCCATGTCCTCTTGGCTCTCTTCCTCTCGCAAGGAGAATCCTCCGGGAAACGTTCCGGGCTCGAGTCCAGCGTCGGCGCTTTCCAACTCCTCTTGATCGGACGAGATAGTTCATCGGAAGTCCATCCACTTCTGCGGAGAGACGAATCGGATGACGAAAAGCACTCTTTTAGGATGCCTTTCCAATGGCGATCCTTGGCAGTCTGGGACGCTACAGATTCTGCTGAGGGGACGCCTGATCGGTGGGGATTCTCCATAACCTCCGTACGGCTGTCGACATTCCTTCTCCTCTGGGCCTGGGAGCTTGGAAGAGGTCTAGGCCTGGGAGCGAGACAGAGCCGATCAGACGCACCCTCCACTACACTGGGGACACTTACGTCACTTTCCACAGTCTTACCTTGAAGAGCTTGCATTTTAAGCTCCATCCTTCTTAATGTGGTCTTCAGATTTGCAATCTCCGTAGCAGAATTTGCATTATCTGCTACGGGAGAGGGTGATACTGCATGTGAGGAAGCAATTAATTGGGGGTTAGTTATACTAACTGGCTCGTTAGAGCGAGATCTACTCTGACTTCTAGAGGCAGCTTTTCTAACCCTATCTCTCTCTAGTTTCCTTAAGTAGGAATCTAGAGTCTTCCATTCTTCCTCATTCATATTCACGCATTCATTACAAGTGTTATTTCTAGAGCATTCATACCCCCTACACCTCTCGCATACATTGTGAGGATCTAACGACACTTTCGGTAGTCTCACCAAACAACCCTCATTCACACATCTTCTAACTTCGCAGCTAGTCAGACATTTTGAGCAAAATCCGAAGCAAAATCCAAAAAAAAACAGTCCACAAAAGCGTATGCCAAACCACAGATCCAGATACGTCACCAAAGAGACAGTCCAGAAGATCAACGGCGATGAAAATACGAAAATCAAGTCAGGAGGTACCAACAACGATGTTGTAGGCACCGGCGACAGAGAAAATCTGATAGAAAATGGGAATGGTTCCTATTCCTGCCACCCAGCGGCAGGGCGGTAGATCACCTGACCTACCTGTAGCATGTGCCGCAAAATTCGAATTTCTGTCGGGAACGACGGAGTCTATAGCTAAGTATATATCTGACAGGGAAGTTGAATGTATAAAACCTTAATTTTGCGTTCCATCCTCATGAGGGAAGCCTTCAAATTTGCAATCTCCGATACCGAACTTGCAGAATCTGATAAGGGAGAAGGCGGTAATGCTGTATGGGAGGAAGCAACAATTAAATGAGAGACAGGTGCTAAACTACTAACTGGCTCATTAGAAAAAGACCTACTCAAACTTTTGGAAGAGGCTTTTCTAGCCTTATCCCTCTCCAATTTCCTTAAATAGGAATTAAGAATCTTCCATTCCTCCTCATTCAAATTTACGCATTCACCACAAGTGTTAGATTTAGAACACTCATTCCCTCTACACTGCTTACATACAGTGTGAGGATCTACCGAAGCTTTCAGTAGCCTCACACTACAACTCTCATTCACACACACTCTGAATGTATAACTAGAGTCAGACATTTCAAGAAAATTCCAAACCAAAATCCAAATAACAGTCCACAAAAGCATATGCCAAGCCAGAGATCCAATACGTCACCAAATAATCAGTCCAGAAGATCAACGGCGATGAAAAACGAAAGTCAAAGTCAGGAGGAACTAGCAACGATGTTACCAGAACCAGCGACAGAGAAAATCTGGTTAGAGAACGGGAATGGTTCCTATTCCTGCCACCCAGCGGCAGGGCGGTAGATCACCTGACCTACCTGTAGCGTGTGCCGCGAAATTCGAATTTCTGTCAGGGACGACGGGGTCTATAGCTAAGTATATATCTGACAGGGAAGTTGAATGTATGAAATCAGGTTTTAATGGCTCATCTAGAAATATTTGCCCTACTATTTCTCTTATTTCTGCATCTCCTTCTTCTTGTATTTTTACTCTTTCTAAACCTAAATCTACTACTTGACAACTAAAACAAAATATATTTGTTGTAACGCAATTTTCTGTTTCTTCTTGAGATCTAGATAATGCATCTGCCATGGTGTTACTAAATTTTCCTGGAATATATCTGAATTCTGAAGCAAATTCTAATACACTAATGAACCATCTATTGAATTTCATGTTACTGGTGAAGGTTCTCTTTTTAAATAAGTCACAAATGGGTTTGTGATCAGTACGCACATTAAACTTCTTTAAAACCCAATATAAAGCTAAACTCTCTCTTTCTGTTGTACTATAATGTCTTTCTGCCACTGTAGCTGCATCTCTGTTTCTTACTGGTATTATTTCTACAGATCGTGTTAGATAGTCTAAGAAGACTAATATTAGCTTATTTCCTCTAATAGTACTGGGAAATGGACCTAAAAAGTCCATAGTTACTACTTGGAATTGATATAATTCTGATGGATATTTTCCAAGCAGAGCTTTAAGATTTACATTATGTTGATTACAAACTATGCAGTTTTGTACAAAGTTTTTGGCATCTTCACTACAGTTTGGCCAAAAATTATTTCTGTTTTTTTATTCTTGTTGTCTTTTTAATTCCTGTATGTCCTGCTAACTATATGAAACTGTATTAGTTCTAAAACTTCTCTGGTTAGTGTTTTTGGGATGTATAGTTGAGAACAATCATTTTTCTCTGTTGACCTTTTAACAACAATCCCTTTACTAATTGAAAAATGATATTGTTATGATACAATAAAGTTTTATACATACTTACCTGGCAGATATATACATAGCTATTACTCCGTCGTCCCCGACAGAAATTCGAATTTCGCGGCACACGCAGCAGGTAGGTCAGGTGATCTACCCCCCCGCCGCTGGGTGGCGGGAATAGGAACCATACCCGTTTTCTAATTCATATTTTTTCTTCCAGCTGTCTCCTGAGGGGAGGCTGGGTGGGCCATTTAATTGTATATATCTGCCAGGTAAGTATGTATAAAACTTTATTGTATCATAACAATATCATTTTTATACATTCAACTTACCTGTCAGATATATACATAGCTGATTCACACCATTGGTGGAGGGTCAAAGACAGCTATTACTGAATAGACAGGTAAACAACATACGTTGTAGGTAATAAATAAATAAAACCTTGGTTCCTATGTGTTTAGACGAAGGGTCGACTTCCTAGCTATTGCTAGTAGTCTGCTTCGTCTCAAGAGCCGCATGCGAGGATGTGGACCTTAGGCTTAACGAGTTCTTGTAGATCTGTCAATGGGGGTCCTTATCCACTACTTGACAGAATCTAGTGGTCATTTGTCAATGGGGTCTTATCCACTTACATGACAATACACCAATGCCTATTGGCATAATTTAAGGAGCACAACACCGATCCCGATCACCTGATCCTAACACGAGGGTTTGTGCTTAATTTGAAAAGAGCTATCCCCAACTCATTTCAAATAACCCCAGAAAATAATACACTTATGTTAAAAGAAAAAAATAAAATTTTTTTAATTTACTAGTTAAGGATCAGTGTCAGCTCCCTATCCTAGCAACGCATCCGTGGACACGTATAACAAAGAGAGAAGGATCTCTCATAGGCCCACTTGATCTCCTTCGTGCAAAGAGAAGTCAACACAGAGTTGCATCTCCCGTTATTACAGCTAATATGTCTCTCACGACATATTGTTATGGAAAGAACAAGAATTGTTAAAAGCTCGCACTTCAAGCGCTTTTAATTCTTAGCTGTTTGAAGGAATCATCAAGTTACTCAAGAAGTGCTTTAGAGATTCCACTGTTCCAAAGAAGACCAGGGCTTTCTTCGAAATAGATCTCTTCTGGATGAAGCCCAGAGCCTGGCTTGCGCCTGGCTGGAGCTTCGCGCCTGCCTGGCGCCTCGCGCCAGCCTGGCGCCTCGCCCTTGGCTGGCGCCTCACTCACGCTTGGCTGGCGCCTCGCGCCAGGCTGGCGCTTCGCTTGCCTGGCGCCTCGCGCCTGGCTGGCTCCTCGCGCCTGGCGCCTCGCGCCTGGCTGGCTCCTCGCGCCTGGCGCCTGGCTGACTTCTCCCCACTTGCTGGAGATTCGAGCTTGTTAAGAGTCTCGATGAAAACTGGCGATGTCCACCTCGGACACTTTATTTGCCTGATTTATTCGCCTCTAGCGCATCTGCGCCAGATTGGAGGCCTCCTCCTTCTCCTCATCAGACAATGACAGTGTTTATTTGGACTGTCTTGCTCTGGCATCTTTACGCCTGTTTGGCATTTGGCGCCTGATTGGCGCTACATTGTCCGAAAGTCTGAACATCCACAATCGTTTATCAGGAGAATGGAAAAGGGTGGAAGAAATTCTTTCACTTTGAGTTTATGGCCTCTGTAACAAGGGGAGGTAATTTTAGTCAGCTACACTCCAGTAGACGAATAGGAAATCTAATAGTCGAGAGACCAGTCTCCTCAGGAGGATTCATACTTGATACTTCCGTTGCTAACGAGCACTCTTCCTACATGTTGATGAGTTCTCTCGTTGCAAAATCTTCCCTATCCTTGCACGAAGGCAGGGAAAGAGCCTGGAAGTCTAAGGAGACTCTGAGCTGAAAATGGGAGGATTCCTGATTTCTAGCTCTTTAAATATATCTCTTCGAACCTTCTGGGAAGTAGTTTTGAGCCCTCATCATATTCCAAAGACTCTGTCAGCAAACGTTTAAACCTTATCTTCTTTTGTAGATGACAACGTAAATACATTGCCTGGACAACGAATCCTTTATCTGAAAGCGTTGATCCAGGAAAGAAGGTTTTAGTTCTTTTGCCAAACATACCATGCTGGCAGGAACCCATTGCAGAGTCTTTCTAGAATTTGATTCCAGATTCCAAGCCCAAAATTTCACTCGTCCTTTTGTCGTTTAGTACCAAGAGAAACATGATGAGGAGCAGTTCCATCTTGTCAGAACACGGAATCTGAGGCCCAAATAGGATCCCATTGTAATTATAAGATCTCCTAGTCTTGTCGTATAGAGGTATTGTATAAGATCCCGAAGATCTTAATGCTCTGCTATCTCCAATTCCCTTTATAGAGACAGAGTATAGCCTTTTACTGCGTTCTTTGATAGCAGATATATACAAAGGTGATTCTTCCCTCTGAAAGGAAGAAAAAACCGCTATGTGGTTCACAGAGTATCGGAAGAGGACAGTTTCCTCATTCCCTCTAGCACGATCTGCAGTAATCATATATCTTATCCATGACTACTGTCATGTACCTTGAAACATCCTCTCCTTCATGTCCACTTCTGGTCAGTCTGCACGCAGACAGACTCAGAGTGGAGAGGTTGTTAAGGTCCATTTAAAATAGATGCTGAAAGAATATTCAGACTGTCTTGGAAAGACTTCCAAAACCTGCTGTGAGAAGAACGTGACCTCTGTGATCCAACCTCTTTAAGTCTAAAATGAGGCATAACGTATTATCCTCTCTCTTTGATGCCCTTTGTCTTACATTCTGTAAAGAGTTTATATTTTAGGGGAAAAAGACTAAATTTTATTCCCCTTTCTATAAAATAAAGATGGCGTATATTGCTACCTCTCTCTTATATTCTTTCTTCCCGTCTCCGTCGCCTGGGCAATGAGAGAATGGAAAATTCTATCATCGTTATTCGCAAAACAACAAATTATTATTATCCTATTCTCCTAATAAATGATCCAGGATCGAGGAGAATTGTTCAAGATTCCTATCCTAGGACATCAGGCCGTAATGTACGTTCAAATACTTGAAAGAGCCTCTCACCCAATACTGAGAGCTCCTACGAGTCTTTTTTTTTTTTTTCCATTACCAAAACATTACAAGGTCTCCTTGTTATATGTTTACATAGGAGTAGGATAATATAACATCCTGTTAATAACAATGAAAGAGGAGAAAGAGGAGCTGCATGGTTCAAGGGACTAGCCGAAACGTGCAATAAAAAAGGGGTTTGCCAAGGTCTTTCTAAAACCTGCACCCAGATTAACTTATGAGTCCGATATATTTTCTATCACTAGTCTCATAAGGATGAGGAAAGCGAGAGACCTCTAAAGATATCGGTTCTCTTCACCATGTAAAGGTCTATAAAGCAGAAGAACCCACTTATCCTGACACGTACTACGTTCGCCTATGCGATATCTAGAATAATTGTCAGTAGAGGGTTGATCTGGCAAAGAAAGTTTCTCCCAAAACAAATCCCCTCTTGCAGAAAGAAGTCGCTCACGCGACCACTATATTACTGACATGAGAAGTATGTTCTGTTAGAGACTTCCGCAATTCAGTTAAATCCTGACAAGGGCCACGGCCGCCTGTGCGACCACTTGTGTCCCTGTCAGGGGAAAAAAACTGATCTTGTGTCAGTTCTCAAAGAGGAAACTCTTGGAAAGACTATCTCCAAATACTGAGAAATTGGAGATCCTGATGTCTTGCGCCTGGTTGGCGCCTCGCGTCTGGCTGGCGCCTCGCTCCTGGGAGGCGTCACGCTTCTGGCTGGCGTCTCGCGCCTCGCAGCGTCCTCGCGCTTGCCTGGCACCTCGCTCCTGGGAGGCGTCACTCTTCTGGCTGGCGCCTCGCGCCTGGCTGGTGCTCCGCGCCTGGTTAAAGCCTGGCTGGAGCTTTTTATGGCCCCATTACTAGCAACCGTGGTCAGGAAATCTCGATATCAAAATAAGAAGAGGTTGCTGTAAGAATCCTATAATTCTACAGTACTTCCATAGTTGGATGTTTCTTCTCAATTTTCCTCTAATTCGAGTATATCGGAAGGGGAATTATTCTTTCCTCGGTTAATTCTTCCGTATACCCCCCCCCCCCTTTTTTTCCTGAACGAGAAATATTTTGGATGGTGCTCTT
>NC_087206.1:45975099-46045663 GCF_015104395.2 Macrobrachium nipponense | reverse complement strand
CTAACATGCAGAAGAAGAAAATTCGCTGTAATAAGCCGAGTTAGTGAAGGAGAGGGAGAGAGTTGCGTAGGAAGGAGTGCCCCGTCTTGCCTGACGCAGTGCCCCAAGTTACGATATATGAGCAAAGGAGTCATCATTTATGATTAAATTATGATAAACAAAATAGTTTTGGTTTATTAATACACAAAAAAGAAATGTACATTCATAATAATCATTATTTATTAACTTGGTCGTTATAAAAATACGAAGAAAAACTTTGAACGCCCGTATCTCAAAAGTATAGTTATTGACCTTCAAAATCTATCTTCTCACTTAGTTTTAAAGCTATAACATTGGAATTTGGTATATAACTCAGAAAGACATTATAGAACAATCAAATGAAGCCCTTTTTTCCAGTTTTTGTTTCATCTTTTTTTTATAAATTTTGTTTTCCTAATTTAATTTATAGGGTTTATTTTTTTACCATAATGAAAAATTCATATCTAGCAAAAAAATTACTTTTAGATAAAAACTCCTCATTCGATTGGAGGTCTACATCGGGTTTATATATGGTAGTAATCCCAGGTCTTAATATTAAATATCAAGGGAGGAGATAGAATTTGAAAAATGGTCATTTTCGGGATAAATCGCCCTGGCGTCACAAAACCGAAGGTCAGAGGCGAAAATCATATGTGGTTTGGAGATGTCCCAAGTCACCTTATTAAGTGGTATGAATATCAAAGTCCTGTCCTTAAAGAATGGCATTAGCCAGCCGGCCCCCTTAAGGGTTAATGACTTACGTTATTAGCCATGGGTCCCAAGAATGTTGCTGAAGTTCATGTAAAGAAGAGGATGTTTTCTATGGAGACGAAGATGGAGATAATCAAGAAGTGTTTAATGTTTTCTGCCATTTGTTAATGTGTTTTGTAAAGTTTAGTGTTAATGTTTTCTGCCATTTTTTAATGTGTTTCGTAAAGTTAAGTGTTCATGTTTTCTGTCTTTTACCCTCCCCCTCTGTCGCCACTTTCAGAGATCGCCTCACTCGAAAGGTAAGGTTCCACATTTTACTACATATGTACGTACATGTACACACAGTATTTCTTGTACCCTGTACACTAATACACTTTATTTACAGGTACAGTAATGGTTAGGTTAAGTATTGAATGGTCCAAATTGTTGTATTTCATTGTTTATTGGTCAATTCAGCTTTATTATAAAATTTACTGTGGTGTTTTTGTAGGGCTTGGAACGAATTAGGCAATTTACATGTAAAACGTAGTTCTAGATAAAAAAAATCAGGTTACGAAGGCCGCTTCGGAACGGATTAATTTCATAACCTGAGGCATTACTGTAATTTTCAATATTCTGAAGTTCAGTTGTGGCTTTACCGTTTTCCTCACCAAATGAGCATGGGAACAATACCTATTTGCCGCAACTGACCGAATCACTTTTGTTTACAAAAATTATATGATTCCCTGGGTCGGTTTCCAGATTTTTGTTTGAGCTCAGATGCTGCATTTACTCAAAATTTTCCGTTGAAATCCAATTATTTTGAGTTCTAATACGATCGAGGTCCGGGTCACTACTGTGTTTATGTATATAAAAAAATATTATATTTGATTCACAAGAAGAAAGTATGGAAGCAGTAAAAACTCACTAAAACTTAAAATACTTTAATAACAATTAGTAAACACCAATTCAATCCACAAACCAGAACCTAAACACAAATTATGGACGAGTTACACAAAAGCAACGACCCACCAGCCAGCAATTCTTCACAAACTACCCATCACCAATTATACTGCGGCTTACAACACAAAAGCCCAAATTAACATGCTTCATGTCAATTAAACATTAAGATTCATATAAATCGTAACACCAAAAAAGTTAGTGGCAACCACAGTTACATCACACAAGAAAACCGCTTAATCTTTAGAAACTTGACATGTTCACTTTCACTTGTTTGCTGCGACCCCCACGAAATTCATCGTGTGGGGTCTTTATATACCAGAGACCTGCTAGACAGACATGGACCCAACAATATCTTTCTTTACACAATCCTTGGTGACTGCCTCTTATGGCAAGCGCTACTGCCATCTGTTGTATAGTGTTCACACTTCCTATGCACTAGAATAGTATTCATTTTCTTAGCCTTTTGTTACATTTTATATGCAGTAAATCATATACCTTTACATCCCCCCCCTTTTAACTCCACGGCTCTCTCCTCAGTCCATGCTGAATCTTTATATGTACAGTAGAGACCCGGTTCACGACCGTATTAGAACTCGACATAATCGGATTTCGCCACTAAATTTCCAATAAACTTTGTATCTGTTTTCAACCAAAAAACCAGTTTCCGACCCCCGACCATATGATTTTTGTAAACAAAACTGTTTCCGCCAGCCGCCGCTAGTTGGCGTCATCCAGTGCTACCAAATGTAGCATAATTTCATGTTTTTTAGCATAATTTGACCCAAGAATTGAAGCTTAGCATAATTTCTTTCACACTTAGGGTTCTAGTACAATTTTAGAATGTATTTTCACTAAAATTTTAAATAAAATGCAGAAAATTCCTCAATTTCATACACAGCTATAGTGAATGTATCTTCAAGTGAAATTGCCTCAAAAGCAGCACTAACAAATGAGTTAATTGCTAAGTTTGAACCCAACTAAGGAATGTTAAATTTTGTGAATATAAATAAATACCCACAGTGGCATGACAAACAATCAGTAAAGTGTTAATAATGTTTTTTCTTCATGAGTAAAGATTACTTTTTTTTTCCTTTTTTAAGTTTTATTTTTTTCATTAATCAAAATTTTAATTATGTCTGAAGTGATTTTCACACAATTTTCAAGTATTTATTCATTGTGTATGTGATCTGTTAAAGAAAAATAGTGTTTCAGTGGCATGATAATGATCAAGTAATAAGTACGTATGATTTTCTTCTTGAGTAGAGACTGGTTTGTTTGTTTACCTTTTTTTTTAGTTTTAATTTTTCAGTAAATATCAGTAAATAACAAAATGTTATATTTGAAGTAATTTTCACACATTTTCAAGTATTTATTAATTGTTTATGTGACCTGTTAAAGAAAAATGGTTCTGAGTGGCATGATAATGATGCAGTAATAAGTAAAATTTGTTGTTTTTCTTCACATTTGTATGTGTGATCTTCACACATTTGTCAAATAATATAATTGTGATTGCATATCAAATAGTGTACTAGTGATTGCGTATGTGATCTATTAAAGAAAAATGGTGTTTTATTACGGGTTTCCTAACATGTAAAGATCATCAAATTATTAGGTTATAATATTGTGCGTTCGTCACTTTTTATCATTTCACCTAATATATAAATGTTTTAAATTTCCATTACATCGTTGTTTTAGCTCAAATGTATTAGAGAAATGAGATAATGATAGATTAATAGCATAATTCTGGCACAAAATTGCACCATATTTGGCATAAATTCTTGCTTGGACCGACTAGCATAATTTAGCAAAACGGTTGGTAACACTGGTGACGCCACTCAGCATTGTTTCAAGTCCGCAACTAATGTTTACAAACATTCAAACATGTGTTGTGTCTTGTACACCTTGCGCACATTTCGTTTGCTTTTTCGGTGGTATCAACTCTTTACACAGTTACCTTTTGATTCATCATGGGTCCCAACATTACTACTGGCTATCTATTAAAACCTTTTGCTAATGTTAATCTCTGAAATAATGGAAAAGTGTTTACATGGCATCTCGCGTTTTCCTTCTTCAAAATGTTTCCATCATTTCCAACTCCAAAATAAACCTTAAGTTTCGTCTATCCTCTCCTCTGCATGAAAGTGATGAGCGAAAAAAAGATTTAATCAAGCACCCTTGCTTGATTTTTTTTTTCAAGCGTAGACATATTCAGTAGCAAATGCAATACGTATTTAAGTGTTAGGTTTGGAGTGAAGGCAATGTTACGTACGTAGGTTACATGTGCGGTTCGGTAGCGAATGCAATCTTTAAGCTTTGTTAAGCTTTCCGGTAAAGAAGCCACTATGCCATATTAAGTGCGTAGTAATTAAGAAATTAAGAAGAATCTTCTATGTCGTACTGTAATACGTTAATGTTTACGTGTAAGATTTGGTAGTGAAACCAGTTACATACATAACATGTTCGGTTCGGTAGCAACGCAATCTAAGCTTTTTAAGCGTGCCGGTAGAGAAGAGGTTAGCCTTAGGTTAACTCAGAATCCGCTACGGTATACATTAATTATAGAAATTAAGTAGATTCTTTTATGTCTACTGTAAAAATATGTCATTGTTTACGTGTGAGATTTGGTAGTGAAACCACTGTCACATACGTAACGTGTGCCGTTCGGTAGCGAACGCAATCTTAATCTTTGTTAAGCTTGCTGGTAAAGAGGAAGTTAGCCTTAGCTTAATCAGAGAAGCCGCTATGGTATAGAATAATTATAGAAATTAAGACTATTCTTTTATGTCTACTGTAAAAAGACGTCAATGTTTACGTATGAGGTCTGGTAGTGACACAGTTTACATATGCAACGCGTGCGCGGTAACGAACGCAATCTGTATGCTTCGTTTATAAGCGGCGTCGTAAAAAAAAAAGGTTAGCTTGATATTAAACTCAAGAGATGCTGGTACGTAATGGTATAGTAATTAAAGACATTAAGAAGATTCTTTTACTTATGCGTACGTATATATGTACCATGCAGTACCATAATAATTGTCAAAGTCCAATAAGCTTGAAACCAGCCCTGATATTGGACAATTTGCCGTAAAAGACGCACCTTTTTTATAAGGACATTTATGAAACAAAATCGTTAGTATTATAACATTACATTTACTGAAAGATAATTTTTAAGCGATTTTGTATACAGCATTGCAGTCGACTCCGTAAAAGATTTACCATAAATTAATATCGAATGTAAATGTTTCTAGGCTTATAGCGAGATATGGTTTCTTTACTACCATAGTCCCGATATAAATCACCAGGGCTGCGCTATGGTTTGTTTACATCCTTAAATGCCGACTTACTGTAGGCAAATTTTTGCAAGTTTTTGATAAATATAAATTTGGTTTAATTTTAATAGTTTATTAATTTACTGTAATAATTAGACTTGCTTTTCAATGTTTTTATTATGTTAGCAACACGTTTTATGCCTACCCACTACACTACGTTCTACTTACTATTTACCTAGGTAGCCTATGGAGCTTGGTCAACAATCAGTTGGACACAAGCTAGTTTTCTTTTATACTGTATATTATACATTTAAAATTATAAATATACGTTTAACATGATATTTATTTAACTTTTAACTTATTTAGTTGTAATTTACATGTAATGTATTGTATAAGAAGGCAAGGTTAGGGTAATAACTGATGGTCAAGAACGGATTAATCCATTTTCAGTTATTTCTTATGGGAAAACTTGATTCAGTTCTCGAAATAATCGAATTTCGACGCTCCTTCTGGAACGAATTATTGTCGAGAACCAAGGCTCTACTGTACTCTCTTACTCTAGCCACTTCACCATTCAGCAATTATCGGAGACTGCCATGTCATTGGTAACAGGCACTTTCCTTTAATTATAAAAGGTTAAGATTAGTCAACAGCCCTAGACAGAGAATCGGCAATAACATTTTCTTTTCCTGCAATATGGTGAATATTAAGATTGAATGGTTGCAAAAATAAAGACCATCTTAAAATTCTCTTATTGTTGTGCTTACATTTGTTGATAAAGGTTAATGGGTTATTATCAGTACGTATATACATCAATCTCAAAATTACTGTGAAGCAAGTATATCTCAAAGTGCATTAAACTCAAAATTAAACTTAAAGCTTCTTTTTCCACAATATACTGTAATTTAACTGGTGGCTATTGTGTATCTTTTGAAAAGTAAGATACAGGGTGTAAAATACCGTTATGTTCCTGTAATAATACACTGCCAGCTCCTACTTCATGTTCCTGTAATAATACACTGCCAGCTCCTACTTCACTGGAGCCAACCTGTAACTTGAATGGTTGATTAAAATCTGGGGATTTAAGCACTGGCTTAGAAATTAACATAAGCTTAAGTTTATTAAAGGCATCGTCACATTCCTTTGACCAAACAAACTTTACATCCTTTTTCAGCAATTCTGTTAATGGGTAGGCTACATCTGAAAAGTTCTCACAAAACTTTCTGTAATATCCCCACTGTATCCAAAAATTTCATCACTCCACGTTTAGATGTAGAGAGGGCCAAATTCTTTATGACCTCAATATGACAATTAACAGGTTTCACTTGGCCACTTCCTATTTCATGTCCTAAATACCAAACTGTAGTTTTTCCAAATTCACATTTTGCAAGGTTAATTGTAACATTAAATACTAATAACCTTTTGAAAACTTCATTTACTTTATTATGTGATCTTCCCAGGTATATCCAACTATAATAATGTCATCTAAATAGACAAATACACCTTCCAGATTGCTTAAGATAAAATTCATCTGAGATTGGAATGTAAGAGGTGCATTACATAAACTAAATGGCATTACTTTATAATTATAAAGACCATGTGGTGTAACAAATGCTGTAACATTCCTGCTGTCTTTGACTAGCTCTATTTGATATTATCCTTTCAATAAATCAATTTTACTTAAATAAGGATACTTTGCTACATTATCTATTATATCTTCTACTCTGGGCATAGGATATGAATCTTTAATAGTTACATTATTTACCTTGCTGTAGTCTGTACACATTCTTGCACTCCCATCAGGATTGTCGACTAGAATACATGGGCTTGCCCATTCACTATGGCTTTCCTCTGCTAGTCTGTGTTTCAGTAAATAAGCCACTTCGGTTTTTAACTGTCATTGTTGCTTCGGTGACATTCTGTATGGACGCTGACGTATTGGAGTTTAATCTCTCAACCTGATGTTATGCTGAACTCCTTTTATCCTTTTAGGATGGTCTGAAAACACATCTGAAAAGTTTTTAATTAACACTTGAAAGTCATGTCAGATAAATGGACACATAATTTTCTAAATTTTTCATCATCACTTAAATATTCTGTATTTTTTATCCTGACTTCAAATTCTCCTTCAACATCCTTATTATCATCATCCTCTTTTGTCATTGCCAAAACCCCACTGGATTCATTACGCATCTTTAATTTGTTGATATGGAAAGTTTTAACTCTTCTCCATCCCATTGGAAACTGAATACGATAATTAACATCACTTACTTTTTCCTTCACTATGCATGGTCCTACATATTTTTGGTTAAAAACCTTACCAGCTGTAGGGAGATACACTAGAACCTTATCAATGTTGAGTTCACATTCTACAGCTCTTTTGTCGTAGTTTCTTTTCATCTCTTCTTGTACTTCTTTGAGATTCTCATTGGCTACTTTCCATATTTTCTTAATTTTTTCCTTCATTTCTTGTAATGTGATAGGTTCCTTTTCATCTGAAATCAACTGATTCTTTACTACCTCCATAGGTGACCTTACCTGATGGACATAGTAGTATACTAGTAATTGAAAAGGAGAATAACCCAAGGATGAATGTACGCTATCACGAATGGCAAATAGCAACATCAGTATGTAGACATCCCATTCCTTTTCATGCTCACAACAGTACGTTCGAAGCATGGTTTTGAAGGTTCGATGAAATCTTTCGACCACTCCTTGGCTCTGTGGGTGGTGGTAAGGGGAAGATAAGCAATGCTTTATACTATTATGACAGGCTAAAAGTGAGGTAAAGTTGGTTCCTGGGTCTGTTTGAACTTCTTTAGGCAAGCCTACAAGTGAGAAGCTTTAGGCAAGCCTACAAGTGAGAAGAACTTGTTAAGCACTTCAATTATTTTATCAGAACTCACTGTTCTTAACGGAATAGCCTCTGGAAATCTGCTAGCACTGCACATAATTGTCAGCAGATACTCGTTACCTTTGCTAGATCTAGGAAGTGGTCCCACACAGTCCAAAAACAGTTTTTCAAAGGATTCTCCTGGAACCTCAATGGGTTGCTATGGCATCACCTTAGGGTCATGTTGAGCTTTACCTACTTTTTGACATAAATCACAATTTTTACAATACTTGCTATAATCTTTGTGCATCTTAAGCCAGTAAAAATACCGTAATAATTTCTCATAAGTTTTGTTTATAGCTAAATGACCAGAATAACTACAGTCATGAGCAATACTTAGAACAAACTTCTTATAACTGCTTGGAATAACCACAACATCATTAGCATTCCTACTCCTGAACTTTCTCATTAGGATCCCATCCTTCAAAAAGTAACATTTACCTTCCTTCTTTATGTCATTTACCTCAACAAGGTTATAATCTCTTAATACCTTCAATTCATCATCTTCAAGTTGACATTTAACAAAATCTTCCTTATTAACTTTCAGCATTCACAAAGGAGTACTGACTTTACTTACTTTTAGGGATTCCGGACTATCACTAAACAAGTTTTGTAAATCCAAACCGTCTTCATCATTTACATTTCCTTCAGCACTTTTGTTTCTCATGGTAACTGCACAAGCAAGGAATAGTTTTGGAAATTTACATTCAACTTCTGTAATAGAAGAAGAATTAACAGGGTTTTCTGTCAAAATTGGATTATTACAACCAAAAATTTTGTCTCCACATACATCATTTCCCAGAATTAATTCTACTCCTGACACTGGGATTCCTTTCACCAAAGCAAGTTTGACACATCCCGAAATTAACGGAGTTTCCAACCTTGCTTCTACCAGTGGAGCTGAAAATTCAGGTCCAAACCCATCAGAAGCACATACTCCCCAGTATCCTTTCACTGGTCATATGTATCTCTTATTATGGAGGAGTTATAGAGTTCCATTTGACAATATCTGTGAGAGAGAGAGAGGGCGTAATTGCTGTATGGATGGTTAACGATTTAATTGGCTGTTGGCGAGTTCTGGGTTGTCTGCTGGTGCAGCTGGAGTTAGCTGTTAGAGTTCTGTGTTTTGGAGGCAGTCGTAAGTCAGTTTTTGGCAGGAGTGTAAATGAGGTAAGTGATTTGGTGGCAGAGTTACGAGAGATATTAGGACAAGAGTTAGGAGGGGTAGATGAGATAGTGAGTGGGATTTGGGAGGATAATAGTGAGGGAGATGGTAATGGGAGTCTGACTGGAAGTGGTCTGGGAGAAGTGGATGGCGGTGTAACTGAGAGTGTGCATGAGGGCCTTCAAACAAGATCCAGGGGCATACGTCCGAGCATCCGTGGGTGTTGCGGAAGGCTATTTAATGTGAGTGTTGTGAGTGTAAGGAGACGTTGTCAAATGTAACGGGGGAGGAAATATGGAGGAGTTATGGAGTTCTATTTGACAATGTCTGAGAGAGAGAGAGAGAGAGAGAGAGAGAGAGAGAGAGAGAGAGAGAGAGAGGAGGGCATAATTACTGTATGGATTGTTAACAATTGAATTGGCTGTTGGTGAGTTCTGGGTTGTCTGCTGGTGCAGTTGGAGTTAGCTGTTAGAGTTCTGTGTTTTGGAGGCAGTATTGAGTCAGTTTTTGGTCAGAGCCTGTGAGAGTCAGTAGTGTTGGCAGCAGTCTATTGAAGGCATTGAAAGTCAGATAAGTTGTGTGTTTTTTATTTGTTGTTTAGTTGTTGTGAGTTAATATTGTTTGCTTTGGAGTTGTTGTGCCTGTGCTGTTGGATTTGTTGTGCTTGTGAGTTTCTGTTGAGTTATATGCAAGTTGTTGTTGTTGGGGGGCTGTTGTTGTTTCTTGGTGTGGTTGTGAGTTGTTGAGGGTTGTTGTTGGTGAGCTGTTGTGATTTCTTGGTGGTGTAGTGGGTGTGTGTGTTGCCTTTTTGTGTTGGTGGTTGGTTGTGCAGTGGTCTTTTGTTGTGGTTGTATTCCTTGTTTGTTTGCTATGTTATTGAGGCATGGTTGTATTCCTTGGTTGTTGTGTTTTTGTTGTTAAGTTGTGGGGTTGTGGTTCTTGGTTGTTGTCTTTGTTGTTGGTTGTGTGTTATGATGGCCGTATCCAGTGGACAGTACAGCTCGTCGCCCTGAGTGTGTCAAGAAGTGGTTAGTAAGTACATGTGTTTTGAGAGTTTTTTGTTTTTGGGTTTGTGTAGGTCAATTGTCCTGCGCGTATTCAGTAGTGTAAAGTGGAAAGTGTGACTGAAGGTGAGTTCGGTAGCGCTGGATTGATTAGATTTATGTGGGGGGGATTTGCCCGCTTGTTTTAAGCTTGTGATCCTGCCACATTATTTTTGGCACCCGAACAGGGACTGTTGGTGTGGCAGCTGCACGACGATTGGGGTATTGAGTTGTGTGATTGGTGGAGAAATTGAGGATGGAAGGGTTGAAAGAGATAGAGAGGCTGAAGGAGGAGCTGAGGTTGGTGAGGGAAGCTAAGGAAAGGTTGGAAGTGGAGAATGAGAGGTTAAGGGTGGAGTGTGAGGAGCTGAAGAGCGACTTAGAGGAAATTAGAGGAATGCTAAGGAGTGCGAAAGTGGAAATGAAAGACGAGGTGAAAGGAGCGGAAGAGAGAATGGTTGAGAAAACAGACAAAAAATTCGGGGTAATGATGAATGCAGTGCAAGAGATGATGCAAGAAATGATGAAGGGATCCATGGGAGAGGGAACAGTAGGAGGTAGGCCTACTGGGTCTTGTGACAGGCCAGGAGTGGTAAAGAAAGTGAAAGAGCGAGTGGATGAGAGTACGAGTGACGAAGGTGATTTGGTTGTGATAAGTAAGGGAAAGAAGGGAAAGACACAGGATAAGGATAAACCTGAGGCAAGAATAAGAAGGGGGCTGAGGAAAAGAAGAAGACTAAGGGAAAGAAGGTTAGTAAGGGTGACGGACAGGATGAGACTAGGACTGAATATATTGGGGAAAGGGCTGAGAGTGATTTAGATAGCAGTGAGCGGAAACAGGTGGGTAGAAAGAAGGGTAAGAAGAGTGTGGCCAAGAGTATGGACATGAGTATGGAAGTGGACTCACTGTATTTAGAAGAGGGAAAGAAGAGTCAGAATGGAAGTAATGAAAGTGAGAGTGAGCAGGAAGTACGAAAGGCTGTGTATATGAGAGAGGTAACACGATGTGCACAATACGAGGAATATGGTAGTAGGGACATAGGGGAATTTTTTGAGGAATATGAGAAGTATTTTGAGGCAAAATATGGGGATAACAAGAGAGTTAGGGAGCTTTATGACAGAATTTTTGTTGAGTATGTATGGGGTAATGATGAGTGTAGGGAATGTGCCGTATGAGAGTGTGAAAGCCAGGATTATAGAACAGGCAAAGAGGATAAAGAGTAGCGTTAGATATAGGAGAAAGCAAGATTTTGAAGAGGCAAGAATGAATGTTGGTGAGTTGTTGTCAATGTATGTCTGTAGATTAGAAACATTATCCAGGAAAAAGTTTGGGGACGAAGAGGTAAATGAGTGTAAGGAATTAATGCGAAAGTTGTCGGCGACTGTACCAGGGAACGTATACGAGTTTATGAATCTGAAACGGAAGGAGATAATGCGAAGACGAATGAAAGGTGGAACGATATCTTAGAAATAGCAGAGAATTAAGAGTTAGATAGGTGTATGAAAGAGAGTAGAAGTGTTAGTGTTAGTACTGAAGTAGATGAGGTTGTACAAGAGTTTAAGAGCTATAGGGAGGCAGTTTTAGAAGGGCCGAGTCGAATGGCAGAGCGAGTGGTTGATAGGAGCGTTAGGGCAAGTAACATGAGTGTAGTTAGCCCTAAAAGAGATAGGAGTGCAAGTGTTGGAAGAGTAGGGTCAGTTAGTTGTGAGTGAGAGCAGCAATGTTATAGATGTGGTAAGCCAGGACACAGGAAGAATGAATGTCGGTGGGCATTAGGAGCATGCTTCCAGTGTGGGCAAACGGAGCATTTAGTGAGCAAGTGTAAGAAAGGTATGGATATTAAATGTTATAGGCATGGACAGGCAGATCACATAGCTAGTGGATGTCGGGGTACCCGTATGAATGTAGTTTGTGGCAACTGCGAGAAGAACGGGCATCATGCTAGGATGTGTAAGGAGCCGCGTGCGAAGTGTGCTGACTGTGGAATGGAAGGTCATGTGGCGATTGTGTGTAGGCATAAGAGGATGAGTCAGGCTGGGAATTCGGGAAATAAGTGAAAAGGGGATTCAGTTGGCTGGGTTTTCTAATATGCGACAGTATGTTCGGGAGAATGTGATGAGTGAATGGTTTGAGGTGGATAAAATTGTGAGCCGAGTGTCAATGAGCAAATGGGTGTGGAATATCGGCAGTTGGTGTTGGTTGAGTATGGAAGAAAGCGGAAGAAGGTAAGGAAAGGGAATGAAAGGGAGAAATGTGAACTGCATGATAGAGGGGTTAGTGTTAGGGTAAAAATGGTGGCTAAGGCATGTTATATGGATGACTTTAAGGGGAGGAATAATACATATAGCAAGTGTGGGTTTGAATTGTCAGGGTTTAGTGAAGTTTCACCTGGAAGGGAATCAGGTGGTAAGGATGTGGCTGGTAGTATGAATGAGTCTCTTCGGAGTTTGGCAGGAGTGTAAATGAGGTAAGTGATTTGGTGGCAGAGTTATGAGATATTAGGACAAGAGTTGGGAGGGGTAGATGAGATAGTGAGTGGGATTTGGGAGGATAGTAGAGAGGAAGATGGTAATGGGAGTCTGACTGGACGTGGTCAGAGAAGTGGATGGTGGTGTAACTGAGAGTGTGTATGAGAGCCCTCAAACAAGATCCAGGGTACCTGCATCCGAGCATCCGTGGGTGTTGCAGAAGGCTATTTAGTGTGGGTGTTGTGAGTGTAAGGAGACATCAAATGTAACGGGGGAGGAAATAAGGGATTTTGACAAAGTAAAAATCTATTTCTGGGCAAGGACCTGTGTCGCCCAGTGAAATACTTCCTTTAGTGGATATTTCTAAGGTAAAATATTGCTATAATTACCAGAGAAAAAACTAAAATAGTAATGCCAGAATAGACTGGCTCGCTCACCTTTAATAAAGGTGTCAGTATGGTATCTGGGGCGAGTGGAAGCCACTACCAGAGGTCCCTTGCCATTTAGGTTCTCTCTTTACCAATATCCCTCGTCTACCGAGGAGCCGATGCAAGGCCCCGCTACCCGCTACTACTACGACTAGCGCCATTGTTTTCATTCCTGTAGATAGTACCCAAGCTGGGTCAAGAAATGGGTGTGGAAAGAAAAGCCGGGTGGAATTTCACTGGGCGACACAGGTCCTTGCCCAGAAATAGATTTTTCCTTCGTCAAAATCCCTTTTCTGGGCTCAGCCTGTGTCGCTCCATGAAATAGTGCCAGAGAATTGGCTCTACCAGCTTGGAAAATTGTAGATAGTCAAAAATTACAGGTGAATTAAAACTCAAATAGAGTTAAATACTATAATGTAAGTAATAACAGATCACAATAAACAACAATTACAATTGTTCTAGAGTTTTAATGATCCTTAAATCTAACTTATCTACATAGTGAGGTTAAATAACCTACAGAGATTCAAATAACATACAGCAGTAATAAACCATCACAATGGACATCAGACCCAGATACAATCATATATACAATACAAATGATACATATATACAGAAAGTGCTATCCAAGGTAAATTATGAACCCGGTAACGACCGAGCTACAGCAAGAATGCTAGTGAGGCAGGTAGGAGAGAGAGGAATGTAAGAGAGATATAGGCTATATAACTACTTATTACTAATTATGCAGTGTCAGGGGAAACCGTGTTTCCGGCTGCCACTGCTGGAAATTTAAGGGCCTCTAAAGACTTCAAGTAGTGGTGCTTAAATACTGTCGGAGATTTCCAGCCTGTGTACTTCTTAAGATCGTCAAAATTCATATGTTGAAAATAATTAATTGAGGTGGCTATGGCTACTGCCCTAACATCATGTGCCCTCGGAAAGGATTCCGGGTTAGCTTGTTTTATGAAATACAAAATCTGTTGTCTAATCCCTTTTAGGGAAATAGTTCTGCCTTTTTCCCTAATGAAGATATCAGGGCAGTCCTATTTAAATATGCTCTTAGAGCATTAACTGGACATAGGGATGGATCCTGAGGAAGTGGGACAATCTTCCATGGGGCCCATCTATCTTGTGGGTCCTCATTTTTTGCTAGAAATTGACGATCTGGTGATAGACGTAGTTCTCCTATAGGGAGAAATTCAATATGATCTGATTCCCTAGAGAGGGCCGTCAGTTCAGAAATTCTGGCGCCTGAGGCTAAATTTATTAGGAATAATGTTTTCCTTAAGAGGGTTATATAATTACATGAGTCATTATTAGTGTCAGAAGCCAATTGAAGGACATCGTTTAAGAACCATGAGACCGTCCTGGGCCTCTCAGATGGTCTGAGTCTTGCAGAAGCTCTTGGAATGGATGAAAAGTACGAATCTGTTAGATCAATTTTAAAACCAAATTGGAAGATTTTCTGAAGAGCTGATTTGGTAGTAGTAATTGTACTAGCTGCTAGGCCTTTCTCGAACAAGGTTCTGAAAAAGGTTATAGCCAGATTCATGGACATGGTTTGTGCATCTGAGTCCTTTAAAAATATAGCTAGTTTCTTAACTGCTGAGTCATATTGACGCAAGGTCGATTCTCGCATGTCAGATTCTAAGAACAGGATGTTCTGAGGATCTATGTTAGCATCTTTCTGAGCTGCAAACTTCATAAAGAAATATCCACTAAAGGAAGTATTTCACGGAGCGACACAGGCTGAGCCCAGAAATGGGGTAGTTATGGAGTTCCATTCGACAATGTCTGTGAGAGAGAGAGAGAGAGAGAGAGAGAAAGTGTAATTGCTGTATGGATGGTTAACGATTGAATTGGCTGTTGGTGAATTCTGAGTTGTCTGCTGGTGGAGCTAGAGTTTAGCTGTTAGAGCCAGTTCTGGCATGGGTAGCAGGGCCAAGCCAGCGGAGGGAAAGTGACCGGAACTTAGAGGGGCGGGAGGGAGACTCAAGTCTTGCCTTGGCACTGGCACCGAGGTCGTTTCTGGCTTAGTGAGGATTCAAACGTGGCTCAACATCCATGAGGGATGGAGCCTGGCACCTTCAAGTGGCACTGGCTGTGCAGAGGTAGTTCTTGGAGGCCTGTGGAACTGGTCTGGAGCTATGTAAGTGCGGTGTCCCTGATACGGTACAAAGGTAGGAGGAGACTTAAAATCTTGTCCTAGCAGGACATCATAACCTCCTGGAATATAGGTTGCTACTACCATGGTATATATCTTAGAACGGTGAGGTCGTGCGACTCAACTGGACAGTAGGCAAGAACATCTTGACATGGTTGAGGCTCTCTATCATGATGAATTCGTGCTTATCAACCTGAGTTCCATAAGGAATTTTATCTGCGACAAATATGGGACCCTGAGTGGGAGGGCCTACAGCTGAAGGATTCGTCACTGCCATAGCAGTGGCAGAAACAGGAGCTTTTTTGGAGCATCCCGCCCAGGCAGCAGTGTGCCCATGCACTTTGCATGAGTCACAGAAACTTGCTAAAATCAGACCTGGGCCTGTTGTTTCTGTTCCAATGTCTTACATTCTTACTATTATGAGGATGGGGAGTTCCGTTCTGAGGAGTAGCAGCAGCTTGCTGAGGAGGAGCCACCTTTGAGAGGCACTGCTCTGTGGTGTGCCCTTGTTTATCGCAACACCCACACACAGGTTCCTGTGGAGGATTATTGGGGCTCTGGGTAGACTTGGAGGTGGCATCAGGAGTGAGAGGGAGAGCAGGGAAATTTTCCTCTTTAAAGAACTCTGCACCAGATGGTGGGTGTCATAGGAGCCTTTTCCACCAAGTGGGTGGCAAGGTTAGGGGGAGCGTAGGACAGGAAGTCCTTTAATTGAAAGAGTTCTAAGACCTCCTCAACAGATGTTGCATTGGAGGCCTTTGTACACCTATGGAATGCCAGTGTCTTCTTGGCTACCCACTTTGTCCAAGGATTGCCTCTCGGACGAGGGGGAGATCTTGTCGCTCATTCAAGGGAAGGGCCTCAAATGCAGTCTGCCCTTTGCCAGCGAGATGCTTGTCAAGGAGGAGGGCCATTTCCGGAGGGGTTGGATTGAAGTTCTCGAACAACTATTCAACATGTCACCAGGGGTATGCGGAATACTCAATGCTATACCTGGGAAATAACAAGGATCCCTATGTCTGGAATATCTGCAGAAGCAGACGAGATGACAGCCAAAAGGCTGAAAATGTCCTCTATGGAGTGCAGAAATCTCACGCAGGTGACGTGAGAATAATATTAAAATAAACTTGTAAATGCCTCATGCAATTATCGTAGGAATGGTGGTCTAAATAGACTGAATGAAATCCACTCTGGTTCAGAAAGCTCACTCAGGCGACGTGGAAATAATAGTAAAACAAATTGTAAATAAAGTTAGATCCCGGTAAATAACAGCCCAACTAAGCTGTATGGTCATGTAGATTAATACTATGTACAGGTGGAAATACTCAACACTGGTACTGGCTGTGAAATCCCTTAAAAATCTCTGTAATTTACAGTTTGGTGGAAGACAACGCCGATAATGGATTTAGCAATGAATTTCGTAAATGCGGAAACCTCAACACAAGTACTGGTGTGTAAATAAAACAAAAAGGAATCTTGCCACTAATTCACGGAAAACACAACATGAAAAATCGTGGTTTAGCAACGAATTTCGTAAACGCGGAAACCTCAATGCAAGTACTGGCTTGTAAATAAAACAAAAAGGAATCTTGCCACAAATTCACGGAAAACTCAACTGAAAAATCGTGGTATAGCAACAGATTAATGAATTTCGTAAACGCGGAAGCCTCAACGCAAATACAGCTTTGTAATGGGATCTGTAAATGCCAGTTCAACTGGATTGTAAATAACAACAAGTAAAGGATTTGTTACCAAGCATTCACGGAAAACTCAATGTGAAAAGACGTGGTCCATGCAGTTGATAAAATAACAATGTATACAGTATGGGGTTTTTATCGTCTCGAGGACGAAGACAAAAAAGGGATTAAAAATAAATGTTCCTTTTTACCACACAAATCTATGGTCTGGCTTACCCTTCCAATGCTGCTATGCTCAGAATTCGTATTTTACACTAGTGTCGTCAGCACTAAGGGAAGATGAAGAAACAGAATCAAAATTCTCTCAATGCTGCGTAATTACCAACTCCAGAGAACTTCCATCATACCCTTTTACTACCTTATCCTGGCAATTGAACTGGTCTGCCAGAACATTCTGCCTTCCTGGAATATATCTGGCAGGTATGGGTGGTCAATGCAAGTACATGATGACTCAACTTTTGCCACCTTGGTACCCTTGGGACAAGGAATGGACGTTGGCACTGTTAGTTGTGGAGGTAATTTTACCTGCAGTGGATGATGTGAAGCACTTCCTCATTACAGTCATATCCCCTTTTCATTGTCTGAGAAGATGTAATCTTCTAAGATTAAATGTATCTACTTCTTGCCTGAATGGGTAGTTGATCTTTAGTATGCCTTTTTACATGCCAAAGTATATACAAACTCGTACTTTTGGGGTACTTGTACTCTTGGTTTCTGACCACATCTGTAACCAAATGCCATGGCAAAAGTACAAACTGTCTGCTTTACTTGCTAGGCTATTTAGCCAATTACTACACCCCATGAAAGTTAGACATTTCAGCTCCTGACTCAGTCTGTCCCCAGGTCACCTCCCATCCTGTTTATGAGGTCGTTTAGTGGCACGCACATGTGCAGTTTCTCATAGCTAGTATGCTCCTTTTGTTTAAGAGTTCAAATTTGCATGCCCAGGCACAGTATAATTTATGATTGTGTATGGTAAAAATGAATTTTATCAAACTTTCATCTTAAATTCACTACATGGCTAAGAATGATATCACACCCTCACTCAGTAACAGTTAGTGGTAGCTTGAGTCAGATTTTGAATGGAAGTTGTATGCCTTTAGCTGGTAAAAGCATATACATAACAAAGAGATTGATTGTAGGTAGTCATGAAAATATCAGAATGCATTAACTTATCTGGAAATGTCTAAACTCACTAGTATATAGTATTATGTGTATGACTTGGTGATTGCTTCTTTTCTCTGTGGCTTCTTAAATGATGCCACTGATTGTTCATAATGCTTCTTAAAATAGAAATTGAGGCAGTGGGCATATTCAAATTTAGTTACATGCATATAAAAGCCTATGTTAATTTAATTACACTTGTATTTTTTCCAGATTCCTGATAGTATACTAGAAAATATATCTGGCCAGATTCGTCAGTTACGTCAAGTACCAACACGTCTAGATCATATCCCTGAGGAGGAAGTAAAGAGTTTTCCACGTGTTTATGATTGGCCTGAAGATTATGTAATTCAGTAATTTTCACTTTCTTGTCATAATTCAGCATTGTAAATATTGTAACAGTATGCAATAATAATAAACTTACTTTTGAATATTCCATATTTTAAATGCCTTTAAGGGTTTAACACTAGTATGTTGTTGAGTAATTTTTTTGAAAAAAATAAATTTTGAAAGTCTCTTCAGTACTGTCATTTTGTAGACCAATAGATGTCTCTACAACAAGAAACCTTTTTAAGAGTTAAACTTATGGCAATAGAGTCCCCTCAAGATGGTTGACATCCTTATCTCCCATACAGTGCACCATCGACTTACAGTGGGGAATCCATTCCAGTGCTGTGCTGTAAGTTGATTACTGCCGTAAGTCCGTTTTTCGCCATCAACGGCGCTTAAACAGCGCTTACAACACTGTAACTTGAGTTCTGTAACTTTATCACCGTAACTTGTTGTTGCATCAAGTTACAACGCCTTGAGCACCGCTAACTTGATGCCTGTTCTTGCTGACTGTGCAGTTAACATTGCTGAAACAGCAGCATAAGGTCGAATTTCCATAAGTCGGTGATGCCGGAAGTTGAGGACGTCTATATTCAGTATATTGAGTTAGGTGCTCATTTACATTCTATGCATTCTTCTTATCAATTTGTGACATTTTCACAAGGTGTTTTTGTTCTTAATTTCTTGACTATTGTGGGGTTTAAAACTTTTTCATGCTTATTTTCATTTTGGTGTGTGCTAATTTCATGATAAAATTAGTGCTGTGTTCTAGCTACTTTCCCTCTTAACCCTGTTCCTGTTCTTGTTTACTGTTTACAATTTACCAGGAATAATTTCATGCAACAGAAATTAAATACAAAACTAGATTTCAACATAAATATCAAGTTTCAAGGATGATACTTTAGAGATAAACTCTAAATGCAGACAGTATTATGCAGTAAAATATCAATTATTAACCTTGGTTTTCAAATTGAACTTGGGGCATTTTATTGAAAGCAATAATTCTTTCCAAAGGTCCAAACTAAAGGCCTGTCCACACTAGGAAACATTGTTAGGAAACAAAGTTTGCAAACTGTTCTGAAAATCACAATTTTTAAATGTAAATTATTTTTCCTGAAGTCCTTTACAATAGGATATATATACTGTACTTGCAGTGTAGCTAGAATACGGCCATTAAATTCTTGAACAAGGTGGTTAGGCGGTAGCTACCACCCGAACGTAACTCCAATTTACTTGGGTCCTTGTTTCAGATTGAGGGGTGGCATGAGGTGGGCAATTAGTGTAAAGGACCCCAGGTTTTTATAGTTAGGAAAAATACAATTGTGATTTGTTCCCACACACTATACAAACCCTCGGTCTTTTACAACAGGAAGACTCACTGGTTGAAGGGAGGAATCTGGGCGAGTATAGAACTGACTGGAATTCAGGACACTTAGGCAATTCCTTCAAGTCAAAAGAGTGAGGAATGTCCTGCCTCTGACACATTGATTGGAGTCTTAAGAACTGCAAGATCAAAAGTCAGACCTCTGTGCCTTTACAAAATGAGTGAGGAATCGTGACTTACGAAAAGCAATGAAGTATACTCTTCACTGCAAAAAACAAAACATTCATGCCCTATTGCCCACATCTTCCTCCCCTTGCTAGAGGAAGGAGCTGGATTGCTTCTATGATTCTGATAAGGAAAAAGATAGGAAACTCGATGTGTAAGCTTACCGCATCAAACCCCTGACCAGCCATTGTAAGTTTGAGTCTTATTCTCAACCCAAAGGAAGAGAAGTAGAAGGATTGGGAGAAAGGAAATCGACATCCAATGAAGGGTGTTAAGTCTCCACAGGTCCAGCAACCCATCAATAGGACAAAGTAATGATTTGATCTGGATCAATAAATACAAAGTCCAAGGCATATAGTCCAGGAGCTCACAGAGATTTGTATTATATCTCGAGTACAAAAGGTTTGATAGCTAAAGTCATCAGCTGGTGTGATGGGGACCTTTGACTGGTTATTCTTAAGTTATGCCGTTGGTGTGTTGAGTAGGGGGAGCTGCTTGAACTGCCCCCCAAAACAGGATTAAATTACATTTCTGGGCTCAGCCTGTGTCGCTCCGTGAAATGCTTCCTTTAGTGTTAATTTCTAAGGTAAAGTATTGCTACAATTACCAGAGAAAAACTAAAATAGTAATGCCAGAGTAAACTGGCTCACTCAACTTTAATAAAGGTGTCGGTATGGTATCTGGGGCGAGTGAAAACCACTACCAGAGATCCCTTGCCATTTAGTCTCTCCCTTCCTCAATATCCCTCGTCTACAGGGAAGCCGGTCCAAGGCCCCGCTACCCACTACTACTACAACTAGCACCTTTGTTTTCACTCCTTTCGATAGCACCGTTCACGCCACACACGTTCTTTCCTTGTGCTGTGTTTTTCGTCTGGATTTATCCCACTTTTTCATCATCATGGATCGTCAAGCTTCTGCATCCAAGTTAAGTACTGCGTTTAATGTTTGAGATAATTTTGAGACGGTTTTTGGCATGTTAAGCCAAGTTATCTTAGGTTATATGTGAGAGCGGTAGCACGTGTGTTGCCGTTCCCGCGCCGCCTTCTCTTGGCTCGCCAGCCGCGTGATGATTCTCTGCTTTCTTGCACCAATTGGGCTTCCATACTAATTGGTCTCGATTGCACTTGAGCAGTACCCTAATTAAATTTATTTTAAGATGCATTTGCCATTGACGTGTTTATTTTATTAGTCTGTTCACGGGGGATAGCCTACTTCCGAACCATATGCTTTCGGTCGTGGCGTACACATTCCTTTCTTGCATGGAGGTTGTCATATCAACCCTTATTTATCAGTAAGATAGGATCTTTAGACTTGATTGCCTTATACGGAAGAACCCTAGTTCCTACGTAGCCCTTTCCGTCCTTGAGCCACCCTGGCCATTTGCCCCTCGAACATTTGTTACGACATCTAGGCTAAGCTGCTCTGAGTTTCTAGGCTAGCATTTCCAATCGTTGGATTTCGCTTAACCTAGTTTCTCAAGGACCATTCCTTTTTCTCTTGCTCCATATTTATTTTGCTCCTTCCCCCCGTGTTAGGACAGGATATTTATGTTATGTGTTACTTTCTGGTAGCCGGCACCTAGTTGGCCTATAGGCCTTCTTGGATCGACTGGCCTCTCACACCGCGTGACTGTTCACTCGGCTGAGAGAGTCTCCAGTCAATCGCGTACGAGCCACCCTGCTACCGACCCCTCTCAGTTCCCCCCACCCCCCCCTCGCTCACCCACTTCGGTGGAGTGACGACTCGCTCACACTACCTCAGATAGCCATCCAAGTCATCCATGGGGGAGAAGGGGGTTCACTTGGGGGTACACTCGGTGAGCAGACCTGCCATACTCTGCCGCGCTGCTTGTGGTGTAGGGGGGGAACCCTGCTCGACCGAGCCATGGTTGGCCACCAGGCGCGGGGGAGTGGGACACCCCGTCCCACTAGGTAGTGTATCCCTCTCACTATCTATGAAGCCCACCTCTTCCCACCCCGCTCCGGCAGCCTCAGGGCTCCGGCGCAAGCCAGACCCGACCTCGGGATAGCTATGCTTCTTTGGATATGTGAAAGGCTCCGGCCTGTCTATGGGATTACATTTTTCATGCATGGTTTATTACACATAATATAACATCCACATTCTGTTGTAAGTCATTATCTTACTATACCCAGTTATTTACACCGGCGGAGTCTCCAACTCCGCCAGGTATTTAACTATCCCACCCTGTTACGTCTCGCTCTTCACCCTGTATCTGATTTTGGGTTATAACCCTCACTCCGGCACATGGAGGACAGCTTGAATCCACTTAATCAGTCAGATTTTGCAGTGGAGTCATTCTTAGTTCCCATTATCTGCCTAGGATGTTTTTATGAGTATACACGGGGCGCCAGAGCTAGTAGTAACAGGGTGACATGTTATCGTGCATGATATATGCTGATGCCGGAGTTACTCCGGCAGCAATAGTATACCGCACACAACCACGGACCTACTACGGAAGGTTGTTGATGATACTCGTGTATCATTTGACTTACAGGTTACCTGTTGTCTGGAGGAGGGGTGTAACGCCGTTCTCCAGGAACCCTGTGGGCACGTGGTCTGCCGGGCACATGCCGTCTGCGCAGTTCACCTGGAGGATTACATGGTCTGGCACCACGAGAACTGCATTGTCTGTTATGCTTTGGTTAATGAAGCCACCTCCGAGGTATGTAGCACTTCAGTCTCCACATAATGATACAATGAGAATCAATACACTATAATATACACTATGATACTAAGTTAAGTCTATCTCTAGTGTTAAGTATTAATAATAACCCTTCTTACAGGGAGTGCAGGCGGTCCGGGAAGCTGCCTTTTCCACCCTGAAGGCATGGGTTGGCGGATTTGGACGTAACTCCGCCAAGGGACAACCCTACATCCTGTCCCAGGACATGGCCACCCTTATCTTCCCAGGGGTGAAGAAAGGATCTGTGGTGGACCCTTAAGTGGCAGCTCCTCTGATCGCCAAGATCCAGGAAGCAGTCGCACTCCCGACGGAGGAAGACATCGCAGAGGAAGTCGTGGGGAACGTGGCAGCCCTTGACTTGGACCACAAGCCCATGGCTATCGACGACATGGGCAATGGTAAGAGTGGCAGCAAGGCAGGTTTTGTAGGGGCTCAAGGGTTGTCCTTGAGTCCATCTTTGGCTTCTTCCCCTTCCACTTCTACTTCCTTCAGGGGTTCGCCGATAGACTTCAGTCGGTCAGACTGAAGTCTTCATCAGGGGTCCCTAAAGTTATAAGCAAGATGGACTTCAAGTCTAAACAAAAGTCCCTGCCAAAAAGGTCAGGAACCAAGCTTGTCACTATGCCACCGGCTCATAACCCCGGGGCAGTCAAGCCAAAGGTCACTCTCCCACCAAAGCGGTCGAGGACCAAGGTTCCTAAAGAGAAGGCTCAGCCTCCCTCCTTTGACCCTGATGCATTCTCGGATAGCATCATGCAGCGGATGGGCAACATGGTTGGGGACTTGGTCTAGTCCAAGTTCCAAGAAATGTTTGCCCAGCTGTCCAACACTGGAAGCATCGGGCCAAACGATCCAATCCTTGTCGGAGAGGATAGCAGCCCAGGAAAACATGATGTGTGGTCTCCGAGACAGTATGGCAGCAGGACAGGCACAGTCCGTCCAAGCAACTCATGCATTGCTGATGCCGGACTCATCCAATGTCCCTCCATTTAAACCAAACAACCCATGGAGGGTAGCAGCACACGCTCCGTTCGCAGAGGGTATGCTGACTATTGAGGGTTGTGGAACTCGAAGGCTAGAGGACTTCGAGTTCTATCCTGAGGAACTCCAGCCCCCTTTCATAGGCTATGTCCGTCTAACGGATGCTGCCATGAGCAGGGAGGATAAAGTCCCGAAGGAAACAGTAATCCTCCCCCGGGACCAAGCCCAACAAGCTTGGCACCAAAACCTAGATGAATGGAAGTGTACAAACACAAAAGTTGCTGCATTCAAGAGCCCGTTTACAATCTCCACTGTAAATGAGGACACCCCATTGCCATTCATCTCCAAAGTGACAGAGGCAACAGTCCAGGCAGTCCTGAAAGACGAGCCTATGCCTCAGCTCCGGGAGACGGATCCGACTTCCCTTCTGCTCCCCGGATCAGCTGAGTACTACTTGGACGCCCCTGCCACCTTCTCAGTGGGCAAGCTCAAGCCGGACTGCGGTAACACGCTGTTCAGCGAGAGGTTGCCTAGACTATCAGAAGCCCTGATTCAAGCTGAATACGACGCTAGGATGAGGCTCAGCAGGTCCCTCTGTTCGCTGACTATGACTGAGATGGCGTCTCTTATCTACGGACAAGGGACGCTATTTAAGTTCATGGCCAAGTCACTACTGCGTACAATGCAATGTGACTTGTATGACTTCATGGTAGCTCGGCGTAACTGTCGGAAGCATGTTCTGGCGGAAGCCACTATCCGCCATGAACCTAACAAGCTGATTGCCTCATCCATATGGGGCACGGACCTCTTCCCCGCCTCCACTGTGAACAAGGTTCTGTTTGAAGCGTCTAGGGTTAATCAGAGCCTGAAAATTCGATGGGACTTGTGTCCAAACGAAAACCCGAGTCCATTGGATCAAATCCCAAATCGAAGAAGAGACCTAGGAAGTTCCAGCCCTTCCAGGCTCCCCAACAGACTTTGATGCAGGCAGTTCCGGTATCCCAAGTACCTCAACCGTTGACATCCAAAGTACAACCGCAACAGCAGTTTGTGCTTTTAACCCAGCCGGCTCAACAATCTCAGGCTTCGACCTCCTTTGCAGTCTCTCTGGCCTATAATGCGACGTATGAATCACAGTCATTTCAAGCATTCAATAGGTTCGCTAGAGGCAGCCAAGCTAGGGGTCCCTCCTGTCACCGGGGCACCGGAAGAGCCACCAACCGGGACAAAGGCTTCCGGGGAGCACGGGGTGGCCGTCTATCAGCAAATCAGTGAGAATCCCCAGGTAGGAGGGAGGCTGTACCTCTACCGACATCGGTGGGGGTTCAGCAACTGGGCACAGAGCATTGTGACCAAAGGTCTGGGGTGGAGTTGGCTTCAAGGTCCTCCTCCATCCAACACCTTTTGCCCAAAACCAACAGCGAAATTGGTAGAGTATACCCAAGAACTTCTTCAAAAGAGGGTAGCATCAAGAGTCAGAAACTTAAAGTTTCAAGGGTGCTTGTTCAGCGTGCCAAAGAAAGACTAAAAAAAATTAAGAATAATTCTAGACTTGTCCCATCTGAACTCATTCATTCATTGCGACAAGTTTTGAATGCTGACCGTTTCACAGGTGTGGACCTTACTTCCCCGTGGGGCCGTCACCACCTCTATAGATCTTACAGATGCCTACTATCATGTCCCAATAGCAAGACACTTCCGCCCATTCCTAGGCTTCAAACTAGGAAGGAAGGCTTACTCCTTCAGAGTAATGCCATTCGTGCTCAACATAGCGCCCAGAATACTCACCAAGTTGGCGGAAACAGTAGTCCAGGAGTTGAGAACTCAGGGAATAATGTTAGTGGCCTATCTGGATGATTGGCTCATATGGGCCACAAGTATCGAAGAATGTCACAAGGCAAAGGTCAAGGTAATTCAGTTTCTGGAACATTTAGGGTTCCAGATAAACAGAACCAAGTCCCGGCTAACACCAGAGTCACGTTTCCAGTGGCTAGGAATCCAATGGGACTTGAACTCTCTTACTCTATCAATTCTGCCGTTAAAGAGAAGAGAAATAGCCATGACCACAAGGCAATTTCTCAAAAACAAACAGACATCCCGGAGGAACCAGGAAAGAATCCTAGGTTCCCTCCAATTTCCATCAGTGACGGACATTCTACTGAAAGCCAAACTAAAGGATATAAACCGGGTTTGGCACTTGAAAACAAACCGAAGATCCCGGGACAAGATGGCTCCTATTCCGGCGATCTTACGCCCTTGAACGGAAATCAAGAATCTGTCAAAGACAATACCCTTACAATTTCCTCCACCGGCCCTAGTGGTCCACACAGATGCCTCACTAAGCGGCTGAGGCGGTTACTCACAGTACAAAAAGGTACAGGGAACCTGGTCTCTAACATTCCGCCAGCTACAAATCAATGTACTGGAGGCTATGGCAGTGTTTCTTACCCTGAAAAGGCTACGGCCAGCCAAGAAGTCTCATATCAAGTTGGTATTGGTCAGTGCAGTAGTAGTCCACTGCATAAACAGGGGTGGCTCCAAATCGAGCCACGTGAACCATGTCATGATAGCCATATTTGCCTTAGCAGACAGGAACAAATGGCACCTGTCAGCCACTTACCTAGCGGGAGTGAGGAACGTGGTGGCGGATGCCCTATCACGATCCGTCCCGCTAGAATCGGAGTGGACGTTGGACAAGGAGTCATTCAGATGGATCTGTCAACAGGTACCAGGGCTTCAGGTGGATCTCTTTGCCACAGAGTCGAACCACAGACTTCCTTGTTATGTGGCTCCCAACCTGGACCCTCTGGCTTACGCCACGGACGCTATGGCTATAGATTGGAATGTATGGAAAAGAATTTACCTCTTTCCTCCAGTGAATCTACTCCTGAAAGTCCTGAACAAGCTCAGGACGTTCAAGGGTCACATTGCACTAGTAGCCCCCAATTGGCCCAAGAGCAATTGGTTCCCTCTACTATTGGAATTAGGACTCCGGCCTCAACGGATTCCCAATCCCAAACTGACGCAGTTGGTGCAAACGCGGACTGTCCGCTTCCTCAGGAATTAGCCCTAACTTTATGGACTTCATGAAGTTTGCAGCTCAGAAAGATGCCAACATCGATCCTCAGAACATCCGGTTCTTAGAATCTGACAAACGGGAATCGACCTTGCGTCAATATGACTCAGCAGTTAAGAAACTAGCTATATTTTTAAAGGACTCAAATGCACAAACCATGACCACGAATCTGGCCATAACCTTTTTCAGAACCTTGTTCGAAAAAGGTTTAGTAGCTAGTACAATTACTACTGCCAAATCAGCACTTAAGAAGATCTTCCAATTTGGTTTCAATATAGATCTAACAGATTCGTACTTTTCATCCATTCCAAGAGCTTGTGCAAGACTTAGACCAACTGAGAGACCCAGGACGGTCTCATGGTTTTTAAACGATGTCCTTAAATTGGCTTCTGACACTGATAATGACTCATGTAATTATATAACCCTCTTAAGGAAAACGTTATTCCTAATAAGTTTGGCCTCAGGTGCCAGAATTTCTGAACTGTCAGCCCTATCTAGGGAATCAGATCATATTGAATTTCTCCCTACAGGAGAATTACTACTCTCACCAGATCGTCAATTTCTAGCTAAAAATGAGGACCCACAAGATAGATGGGCTCCATGGAAGATTGTCCCACTTCCCCAGGACCCATCCCTATGTCCAGTTAATTCCCTAAGAGCATATTTAAGCAGGACTGCCCTGATATCTTCAGGTCCCGTGTTCATTAGGAAAAAAGGTGGCACTATTTCCCTAATAGGGATTAGACAACAAATTTTGTACTTTATAAAACAAGCTAACCCGGAATCTTTTCCAAGGGCACATGATGTTAGAGCAGTAGCCACCTCAATTAATTATTTTCAACATATGAATTTTGACGATCTTAAGAAGTACACAGGCTGGAAATCTCCGACAGTTTTTAAACGCCACTACTTGAAGTCTTTAGAGGCCCTTAAATTCCCAGCAGTGGCAGCCAGAAACACAGTTTCCCCTGACACTGCATAAACAGAAATAAGTAGTTATGTAGCCTATGTCTCTCTTACATCTCTCTCTCTCTCCTACCTGCCTTGCTAGCATTCTTGCCGTAGCTCGGTCGTTACTGGGTTCATACTTTACCTTGGATGGCACTTTCTGTATATATTGATGATTTGTACTGTATATATTTGTATCTGGGTCTTTTTTCCCTATGTGGTAATTTTGTTGACTGGTGTGTGTTATTTTGAACCATTGTGGGTTATCTAACCCGTTTGTGTAGATAAGTTAGTTTTAAGGATCATTGAAACTTTCAATTGCTTGATGTTTTATTGTTTATTGTAATAATTAATTACCTACATTATAGTATTTAACTCTAATCGAGTTTTAATTTACCTGTATCTATTGGTTATCTACACTTTTCTTCCAAGCTGGTGAGGCCAATTCTCTGGCACTATTTCACGGAGCGACACAGGCTGAGCCCAGAAAAGGGATTTTGACGAAGGAAAAATCTATATCTGGGCAAGGACCTGTGTCGCCCAGTGAAATCCCACCCCACTGTTTCTTCCACACCCTATTTGGCCCAGCTTGGGTACTATCTACAGGAATGAAAACAAAGGCACTAGTTGTAGTAGTAGCGGGTAGCGGGGCCTTGGATCGGCTCCTCTGTAGACGAGGGATATTGAGGAAGGGAGAGACTAAATGGCAAGGGATCTCTGATAGTGGTTTCCACTCGCCCCAGATACCATACCGACGCATTTATTAAAGGTGAGCGAGCCAGTTTACTCTGGCATTACTATTTTAGTTTTTCTCTGGTAATTGCAGCAATACTTTACCTTAGAAATGAACACTAAAGGAAGCATTTCACTGGGCAACACAGGTCCTTGCCCAGAAATAGATTTTTCCTTCGTCAAAATCCCTTTTTGGAGTACACGTACATCAATCAAGCCTGTGATAAAAGTTCCGTTTTGGCACTGTGTTTACAGATGTACCATTTTTAAATGGCGCAATTGGTGCAAAATGCACTTAAGAAGGGCCCAAAAGGGGTGCTACTGTCACATTTAAATCACAATTTGAGTATATCAATGAAACTTTGTGGAAATATACTTTAAAGTTCCTGATGAAGGATTAGTAATTCTTAAGTGTCAAATTTGGTGCAAACCCCATTTAAGAACGACCTAAAGAGGGCGCTGTTTTTTGCACATTTAAAATACGTCTTACATACATTAATGAAACTTTGTAGAAATATCCTATAGAGCTTTATGATAAAGGATCAGTAGTTCTCAAGTGCCGAATTTGGTGCAAAACCCATTTAAGAAAAGCCTAAAGAGAGTGCTATACGTATCAGCATATGGCGGATTAAAACAAATTTTCTAGCTCCATGACCTCTTTGTATACCATGAATAAAACTTCGTGGGAATATTTTTTTATCTGATATAGAAGAACAAAGGAACTACAAATTTATATATTTTAGTATTTATTCATACAAGAAAAGGTGCATTGGTAAAGAGTGAAATATAATTTACGTGCCAATACTGTTTACCATTCAATATTTATTTATGGTATTTACCCGGATATTATATAATATCTAACATATCTAATTCATGAATTTTTAGTTTTTTAAATCTAGTGTTTCCTCTATCCTCAGCTCCTTACATTGTGGCTATGAACCTCTGAAGAGCTTCTTTCGTCGTGTTAGAAACTGTAGAGCTCATTGCCATTACTCTGAAAGTCTTCTGGTAGTCAAGTTGCTTTCCTAGAGTTTGGAGATGCCTGACCTTCCCTTTTCTGACATTTGTGGTGTACAGTCTGATGCCATAAAGGCATGGAAAGCTGGCAGCGCTGCACAAAGATCTGGTCCTAGTTCCTTCCATATTGCAGTCAGGTTGACGTAACAACGATTGTTCTTTGAAACTGTTCCAATATCCATCCACAATGTTGGCAGAAATCTATTGCAGTGGTACAGTAATATCACTGCAATGTCTGTGGCAGATTCCCTGACCACTATGTCCATTCTCCCGATCAGCTGATAAGGAATGCAGACAAATCTTTTTGTCTGCCTTTTCATGGTTGTTCTTTAATCCATCCACTGTGTTTTGCTGTATCATACCCTCTGTCACCTGGAACTTATAACATTCCCCTTGGACATCTAAGAAGACTTTACAATCCCCAAAAATGTTAGCATACAAAGAGTCTTGCCATTCATTGGCAAGAAACTGGGGTAGCTGCATCTTGAAGGACTTGGACATTAGGGCATAGTTTAGATTCCTTGGCACTCGTCTCTGCTCTGACCCTGTGATGATGAAGGTTCTGTCATCAGATCCCGCCTGTTTCTATCAGTGTCCTTTATTGAAGGCCGTGGATAGCCTATGTGTATGCATTTGGCTGATGTTGATAAACTGGATAAGAATACTTCTGGCTAACCCTCTGTATGTGAGGGGCAAATTTGGTGGCAAGGTATGTAAGAGAAACTGTCCATCTATGATGTTCCTTTGGCTGCTCATCAAGATCTTTCACTTTACTCTCTGTTATAACCTCCCAGGTTGCAGTACAGGTTCTTTTTAGGTTTTTATATTTATAAAGATTGCAGTCAGTACATGTACCTCAGTGACAAGGAAGGACGGAAACAGAAACTCAAGAAAACTTAACAATATTTATTATAAACTATAAAATTACTTAAATCAACCTTGTGAGATTAAATTCACTTAATTACATGGGTACATAATCAAGAGAACAAATACCTACACTAAGCCCTCTAAACAAGAGAAAATTCCAAGTGAGAAAACATACTTAATATTTAACGAGTTGGATCCAAATAAGGCTAGCCAAAATATTAATATCCTAATAATAATAATAATAAGGTAGAAAGAAGTAGGAGATGAAAACAAGGAAAACCTTAATATTCCTACCTATAACACAAAGCTAAGTAATGTGGAACTCAGTCCACTAAATTCCAACACAGAATCAAACGTGACAACTTATACATGTAAACTATATATATATATATATATATATATATATATATATATATATATATATATATATATATAAACAAGATTGACAAAAGTACACTTTTTTTTTTTCCTTTTCTTTTTTTTATCGACCACTGAGTGTCAACCATGAATGCTTCTCTTGGTCTTCCTTTCTCTCCGACACTCTTGTGGCCTCTTTTGCCTGTCTTAGGCTGGTAATGCAGTTATGACACTATCTTGGTGGTGCCTCTCGATGTCCAATCCGGATATCTCCACCGACATGGTTGAGATGTTCAGTCTGAACAGCCAATCGGGAACGTCGTCCGGGCCAACCCTGCCAGGTACCCTAGGTCACGTCCCCACTCCCCGACATGCCCATGTAATTACCGTATGTCATGCACCCGTTGTTCAGAGTTTTTATGGATATAATTTCCAGGTCGTTAGTGCAGAGGCCCAGCCCTCAGCATACTAGGGAGGTTTGGTGGGATATTATCCCTCGCCAGTTGATGGTGATTGCTTCAATCGTTGGGTGTTTCCCGGTAAGGTTTCTGCATATCGCTTTATAGCTGGTTTATTATACTTATTGATTTTTTCTTGGTGAAACAGTTCTATGTTATTTACATTGGCATCTGCGGTTACTTGAACATCTAGTATTGCCGACCTTTCATTGTTCCACACCAGGAGATCTGGTTTCCTGAGTCCCTCTGGTGTGGTGATACACGGCTCATTAATGGTGTTGTATCCCTCTTCGGTGAGTTTCTTCCTTATATATTCCTTGATGTTATCGTGTCTTTTGATCCTCCATGGCTGGACGGCTGGGCATACTTGGAGAATATGATGTAATGGGCCTGGGGAGGGGCACCCCAGATCACATCGGGCACTTTTATCCCTTCCTCTGGCTGAAAGGGCTGGGGTAGTTAGAATTCCTAGTCTCATTTTAACGGCATTAATGAAGCTTCCTCCCTTCATAATCTTGGTTCCGGAATCGATCCATTTGGGTTTGGGCCCACTAGGGGCGTCTTGCAGTCCCTTACCGTCAACTGTTCTATAGAGTTACGTTTTCCAGTTAACCCTCTTACGCCGACTGGACGTATTTTACGTCGACATTTTTTGTCTCTCGTGTGCCGACTGGACGTATTTTAAGTCGACTTACAAGTTTTTTTTAAAATTCACGGAAAAATACTTATAGGCCTACCAGCCTAAAACTTTTGAATCATGCGCCTTGGGGGATGCTGGGAGTTCACGGATCAAGGTGTTGTTTTGTTTACAATCGTTACGCAGGCGCGCAAGCGCGAATTTCTTTCTTGCCGCACTGAAAAGTATCTGTGACACATCTCGGAAATTATTTCGTCACTTTGACATAATTTTTGTACCATTGTAAATTAGCCGTTACATGAAGTATTACATATGAAAATGTGCGCATTTTTATGTAGAATACAACAATAAAATACTCATGATTGTAGCTTTTATCAGTTTTGAGATATTTTCATATAAATAACGATAATTGCCAAAATTTCAACCTTTGTCAACTTTGACTCTACCGAAATGGTCGAAAAACGCAATTGTAAGCTAAAACTCTTATATTTTAGTAATATTCAATCATTTACCTTAATTTTGCAACTAATTGGAAGTCTCTAGCACAATATTTCGATTTATGGTGAATTTATGAAAAAACTTTTTCCTTACGTCCGCGCGGTAACTCTTCTGAAAAAAATCATACATGCGATTGTGGTAATGTTTGCACCATTTTAAAATTAGCCGTTATATAAAGTTTTATATATGGAAATGTGCGCAATTTCATGCACAATACAACTAAAAACAACCCATGGTTGTAGCTTTCATCAGTTTTGAGATATTTTCATATAAATAACGATAATTGCCAAAATTTCAACCTTTGGTCAACTTTGACTCTACCGAAATGGTCGAAAAAACGCAATTGTAAGCTAAAACGCTTATATTCTAGTAATATTCAAGCATTTACCTTCATTTTGCAACAAATTGGAAGTCTCTAGCACAATATTTCGATTTATGGTGAATTTATGAAAAAAATAACATTTTCTTTACGTCCGCGCGGTAACTCTTCCGAAAAAAATCATACGTGTGATTGTGGTAATGTTTGCACCATTTTAAATTAGCCGTTACATAAAGTTTTATATATGAAAATGTGCGCAATTTCATGTAGAATACAACAAAAAATAATTGAAGGTTGTAACATTTCTCATTTTTGAAATATTTGCATATAAATCACAATAAATAGAAAAAAAACCACGTTCGGTCAACTTTGACTCTACCAAAATGGTCGAAAAACGCAATTGTAAGCTAAAACTCTTACAGTCTAGTAATATTCAGTCATTTATCTTCATCTTGAAACAAATTCGAAGTCTCTAGCAAAATATTTAGATTTATGGTGAATTTTAAAAAAAAATCTTTCCTTCCCTCCGCGCACGGATTCTCCGAAATGCGTACGTCCCATTCTCGGAATATTTGCTCCGTTTCATATTAGGCATTTCATAGAGTTTTATATATGAAAATGTGCGCATTTTCATGTAGAATAAAACGAAAAATATTTGATGGTTGTAGCTTTTCTTATTTCCGAAATAATTGCATATAAAAAATATATATATAAAAAAATTCGACATTCGGTCAACTTTAACTCATCAGATATGGTCGAAAACTGCAATTGTAAGCTAATACTCTTACAGTATAGTAATATTCAATCATTTTTTCTTTATTTTGAAAGAAATTGGAAGTCTCTAGGACAATATTATGATTTATGGTGAATTTTTGAAAAAAATATTTGTTTACGTCCACGCGTTACGAATTCATGCATTATTTTGTGATAATATTTTCTCTGTGTTGCTTTTATCGTTTTACAATGTGTTATATACCAAAATGATCGCAATTTAGTGTACATTACAACGAAAAAAAAGTAACTTGTTACCTTTAACCGTTTTGCGCACAGCGCGATTTGAATACAATTATATATGAAATTTCGTTTTTGCGCTATCATATATTGCATTATTTATATATGATAATGATAATTTTTTTCATTTCTGATGGTTTCATACTAAACTTCAGGCAATGACAAAAAAAGGAGCCAAAAATTAACTCTTAATCTTGAAAACTAAGCACGTTGTGATTTTTTGAAAAAAATATTTTTTCCGCTTCCGCGCTCACTCCGAAACCCCTCCGGCATACTGTGGCTCTTTCTACCACCAAGGTGTCGGGAGACCTGGTAAGGCGGGTGAAACACTTCTGTATTTTACTTGGGGTTTCCTGGGTAAAATTGTAGTCCCAAACCTCCGTCCTTAATCGTGGCATAGAAAGCCACTGTTGGCGTGTCTCGCGGTAGATGCAGAGCGTTTCTTGTGAACATTCTCACCTCCTTATCGAGTTCCTTTAGATGGTACTGTTGAAGCTCGCCGTGCAGAACCAGGTGTTTCAGTCTGGGTATAGCTACGTTTTTGATGGCCCAGAATTTCTGCTGCGGCTTGAAGGGGGGCTTTCTGAAGATGGCCTAGTTCATTGCGGATTTGGCCGACGGCTTTCTTCCCGTTGGTGTTAATGCGGGTTCCGATCTCAATATCCAGGTATTTATACATGCCTTTGGACTTCAGTGCTGGGATTCTCGTGTTGTTTACGCTGAACTCCCTATCATCTGAGTACCATGTCCGCCTCCTCCTGTCGCCTATTTTCCCCATAGTGGCACACCTGCTTATCCCGGGTGAAAAACCGACTTCTTCAGCGCTCTTTATTAGTGCTTCAATGGCTAGTTGGAGTCCCTTCCTGGACTCTGCGATGACTCACTAGAATATCTGTTTAGCTTTTATGAGAAGATCTCCACCGAAATCCTCGGAACCAGGGCAAGCATTAGGAGGGGAGTGATGCAGGGAGACCCGTTGTCACTGCTCCTCTTCAATCTTGCCCTGGACAAGGCCCTGTCTAAGCTCCCACCAGGAGTAGGGGTGCAGCCTTGGCGGGGAGCTCATTAAGTACCTGGCGTTTGCAGATGACATCGTCCTCATCGCAGAGTCCAGGAAGGGACTCCAACTAGCCACTGAAGCACTTCAATGGCTAGTTGGAGTCCCTTCCTGGACTCTGCGATGAGGACGATGTCATCCGCAAACGCCAGGTACTTAATGAGCTCCCCGCCAAGCTGCACCCCTACTCCTGGCAGGAGCTTAGACAGGGCCTTGTCCAGAGCAAGATTGAAGAGGAGCGGCGATAACGGGTCTTCCTGCATCACTCCCCTCCTAATGATTGCCCTGGTTCCCAGGATTTCGGTGGAGATCTTCTCATAAAAGCTAGACAGATATTTTAGTGAGTCACTGCTGAAACCGACATCGTCCAAGGCTTCTATCAGTTGAGGATGTCCTACTGAATCGAATACCTTTTTAAAATCTATATATGCCAAATAGACTGTATTAAATTTCCCTTTTGCCTCCTTTATTATATCTTTCATAAGCATGATATTTGCGCTTATCCCCTCTTCCGCCTTGAAGCCTTTTTGTCTTGTTGATGAGAGGAACAGCTCCGCCACGCATCTAGCCAAGATTTTGTGAAGGCCCCGAGTCACGACAGATGTAACTGTGATCGGCCTGTAGTCCCCCGGCCCACAGGGATTGTCCACTTTCGGTAGTAAGCTTGTACAGCCGCTCGCCCAGTCGGCTGTGGCAGTTCTTTTCGCCAAAATAAAATTATAAAGTTCTATGAGGATTGGGGACTCTGCATTCCTTATATCGAAGGGGCGAATTCCATCTGGGCCAGGAGCCGAGTTTGGCTTCGTACGTCGTTTCATCCACTCCACTTCAGTGTTTGTCACAGGTTCTATGATGGAGGTCCTATTCATAACTGTTGGTTCATGGTGAGGGTTGATAGGCGGGCTGGTAGTTTCAAAAAGAGACAACCAAAACTCAGTAGTACCTGGCGGATAGCATGTCCTGGCTAAGGGGTCTCTACCCATCAAGGCATTTTGCACTACTCTTCCTCGGTTCTTGGTCCATCCTCTTTGTGTGACTGCTTATTGGCATCTCCTCAGTATTCTCCGGGGTGCTTCTTGATGGTTTCCACGTCTCTGGATGTTATGGATGACTCTGGCTCTCCTTTCCCCCGAAGAGGCTATATTTCTTACGGTCGATTTGGTGGTCTATGTTCATAGTATCCTCGCTGCTAGTGCTGCTGGATTCTAACGAATTGATGGACGGTGGAGATGGGTCGCTATTTGGATGCCCTGGTGCTTGCCTACCCACTCATTAAAGTAGTCATTCATCCCATCCTCGGGTATTGGTGGGGTTCCTTTGTTAAGGTCGAGTTCAATAAGGTAGTCGTTGTCTGGTTCCCTCGGTAGCTCCCACAAAGTTTCATCTTCTTTCTTTGCTGACTTTTTTTCCTTGGTCCAGTCGGTGGTAATCGTTGGTCTCCTAGAACTCCTTATTGCTCCTGATTCCTGAATGCTGTTCACAGATCCTTGACGATTGTTGTAGTATTTATGGATTTCCTTGATGTCATCGTCCGTTAGCTTAGTCAGCTTAATTTCCACATTCTTCATTGATGGTATCTCATATTCCTCGTAGATAGTCATCCTTTTGTCTAAGGTATTTCCTCCTACTTCTTCAGTTACTATTTGTAAGCGGGCGGCCATCCTTTTCCTATATGCTGCGGTGTTCTGTTTATTGTGGATGCTGTCAATTGACTGCCACGGGAGCACTTCTTGGTGGATTAAGGTATTTATCTGAGGGTGAGTGGTCCTGGTCTCGTCGTATTTCAGCATTCCAGTTATTTCCTCTTCGGTCCACTCTTTACGTCCTTGAATAATGGTCGTCGTCGTCGCTGGTAGTTATATTACTTCGTCCGATGTTCTGGCTTTAAGTTCGGCTAGGATGAGTCGGTATTCAGGCGACTTCCGTTTTCCATTGATGCTGTTGGTCGTTCTTCCAGGGAATAGTATCTCTTGAATTCGCTTGTTGATGAACACTTTGCTGCTGTTCTGCAACTCTTAGGCGGCCATCATGTGGAGCTCCTCTCTACCTCACACCTTACTGCGCTGTTCTTCAAGGCAGCGAATATTCTCTTGATGGAATGCTTCCGGGTGCATTCGCCTTTGATGTAACCTACGTCCATTGAAGTTTTTGAAGGTTTTCCCCATTCTGGGCACATCGAGGGAATGGCAGAGCGTTCCCGGCGTCGTTAGTCCTGCTGCTCGGACTCGCAGATCCTCCATTGTTGACACAGGTGGATACTTCAACAGGGGGGACTGTGTCTGTGCTGCTTGCACAGTCTGCGCTGCTTCCACAGATAATACTATCAGATTTAAGGGCTGAAGTTGTGCTGCTTGCACAGCTTCCTACGTTAGGTCCAGCCTGAATTTGGCTGGGACCAGTGGCAAGGGTTTGGCCGGTAGGATTTATTTTATTTCCCGAGGGGAAGGGACAATTGGTCGACATTTCTGCTTCACAAATAACCAAGTCACCCTCTACTTTTCAGCAGAGGTGATGAGCTCAAGTTTAGCCTTACTGCACCGAAGCATAGCAAGTTACCAGCGAGAACCACGTGGAGGCATTGAGCTCTATAACTATAAGAAGTCATAGTTACTCCCGCCAAAAGAGGAGTTGAATCCTTGGTCCTGATCAATCCACCCAACTGCTATCAAAAGGGCTAATACTGTACGCCAGGTAATAAAGGGCAACGCATTGTCCCGATACAAGAGGAACAATAATACGTCTTGGTGGCAGCCTCCTACTTGTCACCCAACGAGTCAAGTTGCTTTCACTCCCGTGTTGCAGCTGGACGAGGATGACATGGCAAGTAAATCCAAATCCAATGCCGGGAAAGAACGACGACACTGGTCCCGTAAAAATCCTTCGACGGGAAAAAAAACAGGCACATACAACAGACGTATAATTGCGTCTTCCAGAATCCGTTAGGGAAATCTCCATGTGCATGGTCCGAAAGGTAAATATCCAAAGTCGTCCTCCAAATAAATCCAAATATATGCTGCGACGGGAAACAGTCTAGGTGAAAACTCGTCAAGACCGAACTGTCATTGACCGGTCCACCATGTCCATTCATCACCTTCCCAGTGTTTATAAACACTCAAAGCAAAAGAATAAAACACTCGTTAAAACGATAGTTCACTAATACACAAAGGAGGAGGAGGAGGCGCAAAAACACTGACAAATGATTGAAAACCCACTAAACTTCACGGTAACGCAAGAGTAAACATACTCAGCAAGAAGTCAACTTAAACGTAAACAAGACTGATTTAAACCAACAAAAGTAATAATAAACAAAACAAACAAAATTATTCTCATAGAATACATTTTTTAAAAATCAAATACAGTAAGAATACTGAAATGAAAAGAAATTATCATAATATTCTAGAGATACAAAACCATAGAAAAATATTTGAACAACCCTGAAAAATAAAGGTTATGAATATTATTACAATACACATGACAAAAGAAGCATAACTTCACGAAGAAAACTTACCAAACCAGACAATAGGGCACCTTAAAGAAGGCTAAACCAAAACTCGAATGAGTGTCAACCCCCCAAAAAAATGATAGACCTTACCGAGGCTAAACATACAAAAATAACGCACTTAACCAAACCTACATCTAAACTAAACTCTAAGCTAAGGACTCACTCACACCCACACTCATACTTCCCATCATATTTTACTATGCAATATAGCTTCATACAAACCCAATGAAGACACGAGAAGGGTGAGGAAGGGACATAAGCTATGATTACATACGAGAAAGGGCATCAGGAATACGGTTCTCAGATCCCTTAATATGTTTGATTACCAGAGAGAATTCCTGCAACTGCAGAGCCCACCTTAAAATCCTCTGGTTGGATCCTTTCATCCACTCGATGAACACAAGATGATTGTGGTCAATCCAAATCTCTATAGGGAAAGAGAAATTAGTCACATAGGGTTTAAAATGTAGCAGAGTATGGACCAAGGCCAAGGCCTTCTCGATAGTGGAGTACCTTTTCTCCACTGCCAATAACTTACGGCTGAAGTAAGACACAAGACGAACCTCTCCAGCCTCATTTCTCTGAAAGAGGACACCCCTAATGCCTACATCCACAGCAATAATGAAAGGTTTCTGAAAATCAGGAGACATTAATATTGGTTTTGACACCAACACCAGTTTAAGTTTTATAAAAGGCTCTTCACACTGAGACCACACAAATTTCTGTCCTTTTTCTAACAGCTTAGTAAGCAGCTGAGCAATGTTCGAGAAGTTGTGCACAAACCTTCTATAATAGCCCATCATGCCAAGAACTCTCCGAACTTCTCTGACATTGCACGGCCTCTTCAAATTTATAATGGCCTTGAGATTGGCTTGTTTAGTGGTTACCTGTCCCAAACCAACCTCATGACCCAAATAACATACTTTGGCCTTGCCAAATTCACACTTACCTAAGTTCACAACAAGACCAGCGGCCCTCAAAGCTTCAAACACTTTTCTCAACCTTACCATATGAGTTCCCCAATCATTGCTGTGAACAACTAAATCGTCAATATAAATTTCAGTGCCTTCCAAACCACAGATGACTGTTCATAAGCCGCTGAAAGGTACATGCAGCATTCTTCATCCCAAAAGGCATTACTTAACATTCATAAAGCCCAAAGGGAGTTACAAAAGCAGAAATTTCCCTGGCTCAATCAGACAGGGGCACTTACCAATATCCTTTCAACAGATCCAACTTAGTAATAAATTTAGCAGATCCTATCTGATCGAGACAGTCATCAATGCGGGGCAAAGGAAAGGAGTCATTTTTAGTACTGGCATTAACCTTACGGTAATCCACACATATGGTACTTCCCATCAGACTTCTTAACCAGAACAATCGGAGAGCTCCAAGGACTTATCGAAGGTTGGATGAGGTCATGCTCCAGCATATACTTTATTTCCTCCTTGACTATGTCCCTCTTCACTGGATTTAGTCGATAAGGACTCTGCTTTATGGGGGAAGCACTGCCCACATCTACATCATTCTGAAGCAACCTCGTCCTACATGGCGAACTCTGAAATACTTCTGGAAAAGAACAGATTAAATTAATAATGTCCCTTGGGTAGATTCCAGATGGTCCAGCCCTCCCTTCAAAATCTCTAGATTTTGAATATTATTAAAGAGAGCATCAGAAGACACCTGACCAACTAAGTCCTCAAAGGTATCCTCTGGAGGTTCTACAACCATAGACACAGGCTCATATACCATAGCTAAAGGATCTTTACCACCTGAAATATAAGATTTTAACCTATTAATATGAAAAACCCGGCACTTTCGTTTGGTCCCGGGGGCTTCAATTTCATAATTCATCTCAGACAATTTTCTCAAAACCTTCTAGGGCCCTTTATGACCTTGGTTCAAGGAAATTCTCTGAGTCTGTACTCAATACCAATACTAATTCCCCTGGCTCAAATGACCGCACCTAGTTTTTCCTATCAAAATTTGATTTCATGACTGCTTGGAAGGAAGCCAAATTTTCTCTAGCAAATTTCCATGCACTAGCTAATTTCTTCCGTAAATTCTTTACAAATTCCACCACATTCATTTCTCCCTTCTGACCGGTTGCAAGCAATTCGTGGAAAATTTCCAACGGACCACGTACCCAGTGTCCAAACACCAGCTTGAAGGGAGCTACACCTGTAGATGAATTTGGATGGTTCCTTATAGCAAAGCGAAAAGGTATGCTGGTAGTGTGCTGAATGGCCAGTTCAGCACACTTACCCCTAAATACCTTACCCGTAAAATTCGTCCCGCAATCGGTCTGAATTTTACGAGGGAGTCCATATCTGGAGAAAAATTCAATGAGTTTCTCAAATACTGCTCTGGAGGTAATCTTTTTCATTGGGAATGCCTCAGGGAATCTAGAAGCCCTGTCCATAATCGTCAGGAGATGAGTAAACCCAGTCTTTGTTCTAGGCAAAGGCCCTACCACATCTATTACCAGTTCTACAAAAGGTTCCCCAATTGCAGGAATTGGATTTAAAGATGCTTTAGGGATTACTTGATTGGGTTTTCCCATCACCTGACAAACCTCACGGTTACTAACAAATTGTTTTACTGATAATTTTAATTCTGGCCACCAAAAACATTTTGCCAACCTCCTGAAAGTCTTAAATACTCCAAAGTGACCAGAAAAAGAATCATCATGTGACAACCTCAAAACCGACTCCCTAAATTGTGAGGGAACCACAATTTGTTCCACTCGAGAAGTCTTGCTCAGATCATGTGTGTGACTAACACGGTATAACAAACCCTTTATTACACAAAACCTTGGTTTAGTTAAATCGGCCTTGTCACCCAACTCAAAATCAAACTCTTGTTTCTGATCCTCAATAAACGTTAAACGGTCCCAATCAGGTTGCATGATATTATCACTAATAATACTAGGACTATCTACTGACCCGGGCCTTTCTAACTCTACTTCTAAGCTACTTAAATCTAAGTCATCATCATTTATCAAATTAGGTGCCTTAGCAGATGCCCGGGTCGTCACAGCCGCTGGACAAGCATCCATAGTCAAAATAGGGAATAATTCCAGACCCTTATTGTGCAACATGTCATTTCCTAAAATACATTAATACCTGGGATTGGGAGACTCCATTACAGCCAACTCAGTTACTTTATTATACCCAGGGAAGGATAACTCAACTTCTACCAATGGAGCTGAAACCACCGTGTTCGGGAACCCTCCCAGAACCACATAATTCCCTGAATATTTTACTAGACTATTTAATGATTCTTTTAACACTAATGACCGAGCAGACACTATGTCTCGCAAAAATGTCACCTTAAGGACTCCTGAATCGGTAACCAGTCTACCAGGCCAGATATATTTATCATAGAGTCATGCCTGTCTACTCCCAGATGGATTCACATTACCGCCGTCACAAATAATCTCATTACCACTAACAACCACTGATGGATTCTCAACCTTGGGACTAGTAGGAATAGACTTATTCGAAATTAGAGATATAGGGTTGTGACCACTATTGTCACCATTTTTCTGGAGATACCTCCTTCTGGCATTACACTGAGCCTGATAATGCCCGGGCTTATTGCACCAAAAGCAGGTCCCACTACCTCTACTCACATTACAAGACATTAACCTGTTTTTGGAAAAAGACTCTAGTGTGCCCCCACTTGAGACTTTTCCCTGACCATTCTCATTCCTAGAATAGGTTGGAACACCTTTATATTTTACCCTAGTATCTACAACATTACCAGATTTATTATTAAAATTACTTGTCCTAGCAGACTGGAAATTCATTACTTGAGACCCAAAATTACCGGACCCTGCTCGATGGGTCAAAACAAACTCATCGGCAGTCTGAGCCGCCTTACTTAGACCGGCCTCTTTTACTTCCTCTAAATATATTCTCAGTTCCTTACTACAATATTTCTTAAATTCTTCCAACAGCATTAATTCCCTCAAGGAGGAGAAAGAGGCCACCTGTCGGCTTGTTAGCCAATCATCAAATTGCTCTTCCTTGAGCCAAGCAAATTCCATGAATGAAAGAGCAGCATGCTTAGAAAAGTTTCTAAATTTTAGGCGATAGGCCTCAGGGACAAGGTCATAGTTCTTGAGGACCAACGCCTTCACTTTATTAGAATCATATACACCCGGATTGCCTTGCCCACCAGCCTACACTGAATTAAGACTGTCCACATCTCGGTGGGCCAAGACAACGTGGTAGCTACACGTTCAAATGCCTTAAAAAATTCTGGCACATTTCTCTCATCAAATACAGGGGCCAACTCCAGAGCTGCCCTTGTATTAAATTTATCAGGAGAAGGTCCACAGGGAGTACTAATCTATTAGGAGAACCAAAAATGGGTTAGTGGACACATTAGCTTTAACTTGCAAATTAGACTCCCCTTCAAAAGTAGTTCCAGTACAAGGAGGATCTTCAAACAAAGAAAGACCTGGATTCACACTAACATCTTCAATCACACTACCCTCTCGCTCCGAGTCACTATCACCAACACTGTCAAAATCCCTAGCTAAATTCTCTCCTTCAGCCATACCCTGAGCTACCTTACATTTTACCGCTATCAATAACTGGGCCCTAGTGTTCGCTGCCCTGAACGGAACTCCTAACCAGCGAGCAAAACTCACCAAATACTCTTTATTCAAAACGGGAAGATGCCCAAGGTAATCTGCCGATCCCAAAAACTCAGCTGGATCAAAAATAAATTCTTCAATGATTCCAAAATTAAAGGGGGAGTAAGGCAATAACTATGCAAGAACAAATACTGATAAATCCACTGAGCGCTGTTCCGCTAACCAAAACACCGAGTACACCTGAGTGCAATCCTGTCACGGTCGCCAATTGTTACAACCTCCCAGGTTGCAGTACAGGTTCTCTTTAGGTTTTTGTTGTTAGAATTATCTAACTCAAATCAATTATAAGGCAAGTCTTTATATTTCAACTTACCTGCACCATCTTCCAGAACAATTTCTTCTTAACTTCGAATTTTAAATCCTTAATTCACTATTTACGGCAGAAAAAGAACACCCGTTCTTCTGTCCGACAGGTACCACAAGACTCTCGACTCCTTGTCGGACCAAAAACTGTCAACAACTCCGTTTCCTTTCACTTTGTCCAAAACTCTCGAACAACATTGAAATATAAAGATGGGAAAGCAAAACTGTTTCCTTATAAGGAATACATTTAACATTAAATTAATTGATTCAATTGGAATACAAAAAGGGGAAAGTTGAGAATTTACATTTAATATTAACAAACGGCAATCATTCAGTTTACTTTCCGTCCATAAACGAACACCAAAAATGGGGACAAAAAGTAAGAAACAAACGAACTAGCCAATTCGACTATTCTCCCACGAATGAAATTACCATTCTCCAATCAACTATTTCTATATCTTCCCCAACCGACAAAAGAAAAGTGGTTACACAAAGAACCATTTTGACAGATTAACTCCACAACAAAAGACAACTTTTATAAAACAAAAACAAAACCATTGTTTACAATCTACCCTCCCGAGCTAAACTTCTTATTAAGTTTCTGGAGGCAAGAGCAGTACTACGGGTAGGCCTAGTAGATGTTTCATTGGGCAAAGCTGTTCCAGTGTCAGGTATTTCATCTGTCTCCAACTCACTAACATTTTCTTCTTGTTCTTCAATTTGAACATATAAATTAGGATCATTAAGTTCAGAATATAATTCTAAAGGTATTAAAAAACTAACATTAATTTCACTTTCACTTTTATCAGGCTTAACAATACGAACAGTACGTACAACACCTTCGTTATCACTGAATGTTTCAACAATTCTAACCAATGGCCAATAAGTTCTAGATTTGGAAGGTAATTTAAAGAGAGCAATTTCCCCTTTTTCCCATTTTCTTGGAGGATGAAAAGAAGATCTATCCTTTTCTTTCAAACTTACTAGATATTCAGAAAGCCACCTTTCCTTAAAGCTTTCATAGTTTCCAAAGTACGAGCAAGGAGAGAAGAATACCCATCCTCCTCACCATACTCCCACTCAGGAACTTGTTCAGAATCACCAAACATTAATGAAGAAATAAATCTGCCAACCAAGAAATGATTAGGAGAAATTATATCTATCTCATTTTCACAAGATCTATAAGTTAAAGGCCTATTATTCAAAATTTTCTGAATGTCAGAGAGGAAAGTGACAAATTCAGAAAATGAAGGAGTAAATCTACCAAGAGTTTTAAAAAGGCAATGCTTAACTGTTTTAATTAATCTTTCTTAAACAGCACCGTACCACGCTGCGCACACAGGGATAGTCTTATGAGAAATTGAAACGACCCTAAACTTCTCCTCAAACTCAGAAGAAGTAAGTAACTGTTCAATTATATTACCAGCCTGAACAAAGGACTTGGCATTATCTGAATAAACAGCAACAGGAACACCAAACCTATTAGAAAATCTAATGAAAGCTAATATAAATTCCGAGGTTGACATAGACTGGACAACTTCCAAATGTATTGCTCTTGTATTGAAACAAGTGAAAATAAGAATGTACGCCTTAAATTTTTCTCCATTTTTCTCCCTCAACCATAAGTGGCCTGTATAATCCACACCAGTATGAGCAAAAGGCACACTCAAATTAACCCTGGAAGAAGGAATTGAAGAAGGAGAAGGATACTTCACTGTGCTAGCATTATAACGCTTGCATACAATACAATCCTTAAGGACAGACAAAACTGCTTGCCTAGCCTTCACAATCCACAAACCATGCATGTGCAAAAAACTAAGAGTGGATTGCAAACCCATATGCATAGACTTACAATGGGCATAATAAATCAATAACCGGGTCAAATGATGCTTCTTATCCACAAGAATAGGATTGACAATATCAAATTTTAAAGTAATGTTTTTGTTCGCATTATACCATTATCATCCAGAAACAAATTAAACTGCCTAACTAAAGGTGGAACTTCAACTAAAGAATTTCTACTCTTTAGAGAAGATAATTCAAGAGGAAAAGCTTCCTCTTGCATTAACCTTAGAAGGTAATTAGAAGCTGCCTCAACAGGGTCAGCTTGAATTTTCCTAAACTTATATACAACAGTAAATACCTTAGAAACTACACTTATAAGTCTAGAAAAACTAGAAAAATTACTAATATTTACAAGAGGTTCCTTTTTAGGGAACATTACAGGAGAAATTAAGTCACCCTTCACATTATCAGGAATACAACCCAAAAGACCCTTAGGCCACTCGTCAGGAGAATTCAACCAAGAAGGCCCTTTGATCCAAAGACTGAAATTTTCAAGAAAATGCTTACAAGTACAAGGTTTAGTAAGTAAATCAGCCTGATTGCTAGATGAAGGAATATAAGCTAATGAAACTCTACAAAATCTATCAGAAATCCTATCTAACAGATTAGAAATTTCCTTCAACCTATTATTCACAAATGTGTTTCTCTTAGAAGCCCTATTAGTAAGAATCCAACTAAGAACTACTTGGCTATCTATAAAAAGAGTTATGCCTTCAATTTTAATAAAATTTAATCTATTATTTTCAAAAATAGTATCAAAACACTTCAAAGCTAATTGAGCAGCCAAAAGTTCTAAAGTCGGGAGAGTTTTCTCCTTAATAGGGCTAACCTTAGTCTTAGCAAATATCAGGGAACTATGACCACCTTGCACAGCATACTTAGCACAACCATAAGCTTCCTTAGAAGCATCTGCAAACAAAAACAGCTTGATAGGAGCATCAGTTTTATAAGTTTGTCTGGAAAAAGAAGCTTGACTAACCTCACTGTAAGAACTACAAAATTTACTCCATAACTTAGAAATTTCAGCACAAGCGGTTTCATCCCAGTTCGAAACTTGCTGGCACAACTTACGAATAATAGGCTTGCCCTGCAGCATTATAGGTGCAAATATGCCAATAGGGTCAAAGACAGAAGACAAAGCTGACAAAATCTGACGCTTTGAGGAAGCACCCTTGTTCAATTGCTTAACCTTTAATTGTAAGGTATCCTGGTTAGAGTCATAAATATATCCTAAAATCTTCATTTCAGAAGAAGCTACCTTTTCCTCTTCATCAAGAGTAGATAACAAAGCAGGACAATTAGAACCCCACTCCGTAAAGCCTATCCCCCTGAATTCATAATTTCCTTAATAGAATTGATAATAAATGGCGACTGGGCTCCCTGATTAGAAGAGAGCACCAAGTTATCCATATAAAATTTATCTTTAATCAAGAGAAGCTACTTCATTCCCTCTATAACTAGACAAATGATGTTGAATAATATAATTCAATATAAAAGGAGAACTTACAAATCAAAAAATTATGGTATTATACCTATAAGCAAAAAACTTCCCATTTATCTTTCTAAAGAAACAAAATCTATTTCGATCAGACTCTAAAGATAACCTAACTTGGAGAAAAGCCTTCACTATATCAGCTACAACTACATAATCATTATTCCTGAAACTCAAAACTAATGACAACAAGTTGTTCATCAAATCAATACCAGGAAAAGCTGCTTCATTTAATGAAGGAGCTTTTCCCACCTTTAAACTACAATTGAATACAGGACGGATTTTACTGGTGGCATTTTCATCATTTCTTATGACAGGACAATGAGGAATGAATACTTGGCCTGCAGCTCTATTTTTAACAGGCTCAATAATGCCAAGCTCCTCCTGTCTATCAAAAACTTCCTCATATTTAGAGGATATATTCTGATCTTCTAATTTAGAGCAAATCCGCTCAGCAACTGCCAATGAAATCTTTAAATTGTTAGGGACTTTTTCAATTAAATCCTTTTTCCATGGTAACTGAATGAGATAATGTCCTTCATGAAAAGAAATTGATTAGCAAATTCAGCAACTTGTTGGTCTTCATAAGGAAGGGAATTTTCATCTTTAATCCCAATCGATTCCAAGTTATAGAAATTGTCGAGACCATACTCGACACAAGAATCAGGAAAGATATCATTCAATGGATCGAACTTATAGCCTACTGGATTAACTGCAAAATTGACTAATAATTTATGTTTTCCAAGTTGCTTAGGAGGAACAAATTCCAGAAGTCTAATCTTATCAGGCTCAGAAATCTGTTTAATCTCCAAATTAAGGGAAGAATTATAAAAAAACTCTAGATTCTCTGTTACATTCAGGTACATATTTAATCTCCTGATTAGGAATAAACCTAACAGATTCAGCTTTACCTTGGTCTATTTTCCAAGATTTTATTACTATCAATTATAGGACAAGATCCTACCTCTCTTACTGGTTTATCTCTAACACAAGGTTCATAAGAATCGATTCTCTCATAAAAAAGCTTCCTTTGTGAAGGATGAACAAAATTGACTACTGTACCAAATGGAATAACCCCATTGGCCAACTTAATTACTCTGACCTTAATATTAAATAACTCTACAGAGTCTAAATCTAACTGACTAAATTCCTGAAGGATATCATTCCCTAGGATACCTAATATATTTACAATTTCAGAATTCCTTCCTGGGTAATTATTACATACAGAATAACCTGCAGATTCCAAATTTTTAACTATAGAAGGCAACATAGGAATTTGGAGGGAAAGATTAAAATTTTCCAATGCAAAAAAAAGACAACTAGACTTTATCCCACAAGGCATTGTTAAATCAGCTACCAAATGAAATCCCTCACTAACTCTAGCTGGCAACCCAAAAGAAGAAACTAACCTAGATAAAGGAGCACCACAATAATCTCCTAATTTACAATCAACAATTTGTTTATTAATAACACTAAACTGGGCTCCTGTGTCTAATAGAAAACAACATTTTAAAGATTTCCTACCCCTACCAACTTTGAGTGTAATGAAGGGAACAAATATTTCAAACCCTGATTGACAACTTAATACTTTTTTACCAAAAACCTTAATAGCATGAGGACACATGGCTCCATGATGTTCAGATTTATTGCAAGAAAAACATTTATAAAGTAAATGATTTATTTCCAGGACATTCCGAGGCCCTATGCATTTAATGCATAAAGTTAGTTCTTCAGCTCTATTCTTCCTAGCTTGCAAAGTATCAAACCTAGTACATTTAGAAGAGTTATGACCTGTTTCTTTACAAAATTTACATCTACCAGAAGATAAAGGTTTACTGGTAAATTGATCTTTATTAAAGAGAGTCATTACTAGCAGTAGATTTATTACTATACTTTGATTGTTGGAAATTACGGTCTTTACCTTCATATTTAACTTTAGGTTTTGCACCAGAATTTTCATTATGACCTAAACTAAGGCGTGCAATAATACTCTGATAATTATCTAACAACTGGTTAAAATTAGGATAAGAAGATCCTGTAGTTCTAGAGAGTTCTATCAAAAAATTTCTAGGAAGTTTCCTATTTACAATTTTGCTAATTAGCAATAGAGCAGCCGAATCTACTTCAATCAGATCTATACCAAGTCCCTTCAAGTCAATGAATTTATTATTCAAAGATCTAACCAAAGATTCTACTTCACAAAGAGATTTTACTTCAGAAGTGTTCAAAACTTCACCTATTACTTGATCAATTATGTTGTCTTCATCCAGAAAATTAAGATCTAATTGATTAAAAGCCAAATCAAAACCCTCATCATTTACTGTAATGTTTTCTACTATACTTAACGCTTCACCTAACAAATAACCCTTTAAATAAATAAACTTTTGAGTATTAGCTAAGTTAGGCATACCAGCCAAAGCATTATTAAAAGCCTTCTTAAAGTTAAACTAGGCAAATGGATTAACTGCATTGTTTTCAAACTTCTGAATTTGAATAGGAGGGAGAGGTAATTTTACAATTTTACTGGAACATTTTGAGGAGTATTCTTACCTCCAAACAAATTATCAAATTTTACTCTAAATTCTGACAGAGTTTTATGCATTTCATAATGATAATCTCTTACTGTTTGCATAATAATATCTAGTTCATCTTCAGCAGCAATTTCACAAATGCTTGCGTCAAAATTCTCAACTATTACTAAATTAGCATCAATTTTATGAATAAATTCTCGTAACAAATGACTATAAATTTGATCGTCCTTTAAAGAGTCAACCTTCTTAACATCAAGAGTTATTAAACCCTTAACATAAGCCCTCTTTTTAATTAACTTTTTTATTTCAGAATCAGTCATCTTGAACAATGCTATTAACCAATACTAAATTACCCAAAGAAAATATCTAAACTTAACTTAATCAAGTCAATGCAAAGCAAGTTATCATCAGTTACTTCCTAATGAAAAAAATACAGCATACTATGCTAACAGCAAAACTTAGGCTAACCTGCCTCAAACTTGATCAAAAATAATTTAATTACACTTAACATCAGCTAGGCTAATCAACAGGTTATTTAAATGAAAACGTTACTAACTTAACCTAAACTAACTTAATCTAAGCTTAAATTAATACAAGTATAAATAAGGACCAATTCTGCTCCTTTCCTGGCATAAAGGCGTGGGTCAGAAAATCCCTTAACCCCTTTCATTATAAACAAACTATCTTTGCCCTTCCATTTATTCAACTACTTATTGAATTTATTAGATTTTGCCTTGAAATCCTGCCGCAACGCATCAAAATTTTCACAGTGGTTTCTAAAGAATCTATCCTCTATTTGGGCAAAAATTAGTTTAGCATCAGGATACAACTTTTTCAGTAATTCAGCAAAGGCCTCACAACAGTGCTCTACTTTCCATACCTCCGCAGTACTGTGGATAGCATCCAAATCATTGCTGACCAGGAACACAAAGATGCGACTAGGCCTAGACCTCCTAGGGTTAGCGAAATACCGCTCTACTTCAACCTTGATGTTTTCAAAGGTTGCGCCCCCTTTGCAGATGTAATTAAACCCGTCACATTCTCTTAAGCATAACTCGGACAACCTCCACACCCAGCTATGCCCAATAACAAGTCATAGCCAAAGAAAAACAAAACAAACAAGACGAAATGTAAACTAAAATCTTATGGAGTAAAGTTAAAATTCGAATATGTTAGAATTATCCAACTCAAATCAATTATAAGGCAAGTCTTTATATTTCAACTTACCTGCACCATCTTCCAGAACAATTTCTTCGTAACCTCGAATTTTAAATCCGATTGGTACCGCAAGACTCTCGACTCCTTGTCGGACCAAAAACTGTCAACAAATCCGTTTCCTTTCACTTTGTCCGAAACTCTCGAACAACGTTGAAAAATAAAGCCGGGAAAACAAAACCGTTTCCTTATAAGGAATACCTTTAACATTAAATTAATTAATTCAATTAGAATACAAAAAGGGGAAAGTTAAGAATTTACATTTAATATTAACAAACGGCAATCATTCAGTTTACTTTCCGTCCATAAACGAATACCAAAAATGGGGTCCAATCAACTATTTCTACAAACGGGCCCCACTGAAAACCCCTATAGGATGAACAACCCCTTTATAATCTTTGTTTATAATGGATAGCTGAAATGTCAATTCAATACAGCAAAAGCATCGTTAAATAAACAATATAGTGACTTAGAATTGAATAAAATATACTTCATCAATATTAAAAATATATATAATTTTACCACTTTCGCGACATTTTCGTACTAGCTTTTACAGGAGGCTTCTGGCAACTATACGTACATAGCAACTAGCCTATATGGACATTGGCTGGGAGTTAAAGTATATTCTATAAAATAAAAACAAATAATACGAATAAAAGACATTAACAAATGCAGATTATTATTATTATACCCAAGATGTCTTTCAAATCGTTTATTCTAAACCATGCAACAGTAGCTATAGGCCTAACCACCTCCCTCCCCCACTCGTTAGTGGCTAAGAATATAGCTGACAAGACTATAACTGAATAACACAAAAGCTTTCAGTTGTCTTAAAGAAAGGCTCTGTCCCTCTTTCTCGGTAACCTACATTCCCCAGTCTGAACGAGCCAGCCTGTGCTATCCTGTAACTTAGTTTACGAAATCATTTTTTGTTCTAACTCAATATACCTCTCGGTGTTTATAACCTAAAAAATAAAAGCTATGGGGAACAACTCATACTAGAACTAGATGTTCTGTCTTGGTCCGTGTGTCGTCTCAAATGATAAAAATATATGATAATGGGTTATTAATTGGCAATTCCCTAGACAAACTTGTAGATGGATGACGCATTCTTCTTTAATAGTACAATGAATTTAACGTTCCAGCTATGCATTACCTCGTCTTAGAATTGAATTGAATTGAATTTATAAAATTTGTGGCGCCGGAGCCAAAGGCCATTCAGTGCAAATATATCGACTGGATATATTTACTAATAAAACGTGCACTTATATAATTAATCCAATTTATTAAAATCAAATTCATAATAAAACACTCAGTTAAATATCATAAAACATATGGATTTCCTTAAAAAATTTAAAAATCACCTCTGCGGGAGCACCCTCCCCTAAAATATGACAAAGGTTTGTTGGTGAAACCAAACCGACGTCTATGATTACAATAAAGAGGGCAGTCAACAAATATATGCCTCACTGTGATGCCAACATTACAATTGGAGCATTGAGGAACCTGCCTCTCTGCTCCACTAGTTAAAAGATACCTGTGTGCTAAAAACGTATGCCCTATACGCAGGCGCGTTAAAACTATACTAGATCTTCTATCCATCCCAACAGAAGGTGACCAGGGATGAACAGAAGGTCTGATCGACTTCAGCTTTAAATGATTTAAGTTGGACCAGTGATTCTGCCACTTAGTCTTACAAAATTATTTAATAAAAAGTTTAAAATCTTCACAGGGAACCCTCACAGAGTGGGAAGCCGGGAGGAAGCTGCCTGCTTAGCGGCTTAGCGGCTGTATCAGCCAGCTCGTTACCACGAATTCCCACATGCGAGGGAACCCAACAAAACTTCACACTGATGTGTTTTCGAGAATGCAGGAGGACCAGCCAATCCTGCACCTCTTGGACAAGTTGATTAGATGGCATCAACTTCTAGTGCAGCTAGGGAACTCTGGGAATCACAATAAATAATATACGAGTCCCCAGTGCTACCTGTACTAAAAGTAAATTTCAAAACGCTAAAAATAGCATAAATCTCAGCATTAAAAATTGAGAACTTAATAAGGAGGCTTTTTTTAATTCTCTCACTGACGATGACAGAACATCCAACTCCATTTGCTGAATTTGACCCATCTGTATATATGTAAGTGTTTACATAATAAAAATATGGAATGTTAGTCCATATATATAAAAGACTAAAACTAAAGAGGTCAACCAGATTGCTTGCAGGAATGTGATCAGACCAGAGACGCTAAGATGACGTATACCATAAAGTATGTAGGCTAAGTTGACATGCCGTCACCTGTAGTCATTCATTTGTTTATAAACTTTAGTCCAAGCTCCCTGCTTGAGACAACTACCGCGACCTATAATTCAAACGGCCTACGTGATCTGTAGTGTGTCTCATTTTGATTGTATGTTCATATGTTCGTGCTACTGTCTGTTCCTTTATGACTGGTAACCGAGATGGTAGTAGAGCAGAATAGAGTTAGCTATCGTCATTAGAAGACCTGTATCTCTTTATTTAAGCTTTATCATGTAGAGAGAATAGAATTAGCCATCATCATTGGCAGAAGCGATCAAGCTATCGTCATTAGAAGACTTGTACAATCCTACTTGATCTTCCCCATGTAAATTCAGAGAATATAAGTATTTTTGTAATTCGTGGTTTCTACTAGATCCTCACCGAATCATCATGAGTTTAACACATTGTCGTTATAACCAAAGAAGATAATACCGACTTCGTAAGTGATCTACAAACCCCAAGACACTCCATTGAATATGGAAGTGCAATACCAACCGACTTAGCGTAAGATTATCGCAAGTCTAACATTACCTCATAGGGCGCCTTATTATACAAGGCAACAGCCCTAAAAGTGGTGGCAGCGTCCCAGAAGAACTCTACAACTTCTCCGAGGAAAAACCAGAATAATAAATCATGAAGTCAACGACGACGAAAGCAGCAGATTCTTCAAGCAACCTAGTATCATCGTTTAGTGAGCGACTTCAGAAAACAACAAGAACTCTTCACCGATGACGAAAAGCAAGAGATTCTTCAAGCAACTTAGTATCATCGTTTAGTGACTGAATAACTTCAAGAAACAAAACCGACATGTCCTTTTCCTATGGCAACGCAAGCTTCGTCTCTCATTAGAATCATTCAAGAAAACATCGTTATTGAGCGTTTCCGGCACTTCAAGAAACAAACCGAACGCGTCTGCAGCATCGGATCTACAAGGGCTCGAATCATCCAAACATCGCGCACAGGGGAAACTCAAGCCAAAAAACCAGGTCATCCGCTAAATAGAGAAGGAGGACCAAGGCCGTGTGTCGTTATCGGAACACCGTGACTTCCCACAAAAGCAAGCTAAGTACAATTTTTTATTCATTTGGAGTAACTTTGAGTGTTTCCTTTACAGGTCGAATTTCGTTATTCCTGTGGCTGAAGTTACGAGACATTCTTAATCTTACTTTTTTTTTTACAGAAATTATCTACATCATTGAGATTTCGCTACTGCGAGTAATTTTTATCTTTGAATGTCTGTTTTCAGAAGTTCTACTGAAATATCATAATCATATACTATGTTAATTTTATCATTTTGGGTGATTATTAATCCCTTACGTAACAAATCATATTAAACAGTGAATATGTGTTTACGCAGTGGACGTCTGTATTTATACAGATGCATGGATAGGGTCGTTAGGCACCGTAGTGATTAGAAAACACTCAAAAACCCGTACAAATCTAGATAAATTAGAGGTAACACTATTTTGGGTCAAACAATAAAAGCTCCTTTGCAAAGTCCCAATCGCAGTTTTAGCCTTGAGTTTTTTGAGTTATATGCATAAAATATCGAACCTCAATGACTCAACTTAACTTTAAAAATACGGCTGGATTGCAAGGAATAACATGTCTATAAAAAACTTTCATTAGGCTAAATGTGCTGACCAGGATCCCTCACTATTTCAAATTTTAGCAAAGAATGAAGTAAACAACAGCAAGTACACGATAACGCAGTAGAGATAACTTATTTTAATAGTAATCGCTCAATTCTTTATAGTTCGTCATTCATACGTTCGTTGCTTTATATGTAACTAGCAGTAACATAATGCTAAAAACATACAATACGTTGCCGTTGGTAATAAAGAGAAGGATCCTAATTATTAAAAAAAGAAATAGGTAAACAGTAGCCCTTTCAGAATCAAACAAAGCAAACTCGGTTACTGGGTCACCTAGTCAGCGGTCAGGGTCAGTCAAAACTGCCGAAGTGTTCAAAGCATAGCAAATTCCACGCAATAAGCGACTCTAGCAGAGTGGGGAAAAGCGATGTTGCATCATACATGCCAATACCTTTTTGAATTAAAAAGGAATTTTCCTATGAACATCACGACTGTATCAAGTAAACAGAGCATGTTCTCGTTTTTTTAATACATAAGTTATTATAAGTAGTAGTGGATTAAGCCCGACTGTACGCGCAGTAAAAATTCGAATATCTTGTTTTATTCCTTTAGTACATGTAATATCCTGTATTTACGGACTCACCGTCTGTTGTTCGAACTTCCCTAATGAGAAGTCCGGATAAGCGAGCGCTTACAGATACCTCTATAGTTATAAAAAACATTGATCTGTATCTAGTGTAATTGTAAGATCCATCTAGAGGTATACAAAATATTATCTTACATCCTGCAAAATAAGGCGTGTTTATCAAAGGAAAATCCTATAAACCTTCAAACATATTAAAATCAGTTTGAACAAAAAAAGAGACAATTAATCAAATAATAACTTATATAAAGGAACTATACATTTGTCTCATAAATCGTAACATTGTTCAAATGACCCAACAGAATTCTCCCACAACTGCAGTCGCAGTTTGCACGCAAAATCTCGAGAAGCATGCACCCTCGAATGTCTTAGTGCGTGTAAAAAGACTTTGCTGGGATCTGAAATTTTAATCCTTCCTGACACTCTGAAATATAACGATTTCCGCGAACAAAGCCCTAGACACGGTGACTCGCGGCAACAAGTTAATCTAGTAATCCACAAAACCTATACACATAAATATCGCATTTTTTTTATTGTTGCTAATTTTTAATCCTGCCCAACCAGTCGTAGATGAATCTCTCTGATAATCTATCTAAAGTAATATCCGTAAAGTCATTCAAGCAGAGGTGATTCAGCAGAATTTTTTTTTTTTATCTTTTATCTGAATACCAGGAAGTTTCTCCACTAGAGAGTGATCTCCGGGGAAAACGGATGTAATTTAACACAAAATACGTTCTAAGGACAAACATAAAGCTATATACGTACCTTCGTAAAGACTCTCAATGCAATTTCAAAATAGAGATAAATGACGAAGTTGAAAAATGTTAGTAATAGGAGTCATTAGGAAATCAAATAGCCCATATAATTTTTCCCTCAAACATCATGCCATAAATGATCAAACTTGGCGTATCTGCGTAGATTTCTGTCGCTTAAACAAGGAAACGACTCCCGATAGTTTCCAGTGCCATGTACCGACGACATCTTATCTCTGTTAGGTTAGAATAAATTTTTCACCAGCTTGGACTTACTTAAAAGTTTTTACCAGATACCATTACCTAAGTGATTGTACCTCATACACCGTTTTCAGCACACTCAGGGGACATTATCAATTTTTTACGTATGCCTCCGGCTTACGTTGCGCCCCAATTACAATATAGTGTTTGGAGACTTTTAGGGGATAACTTACATGCCTATATGGATGATCTTGTAATCTTCTCTAATACCTTAGAAGTACATTCACATAAACTAGAGCTAGTGCTACAGAGACAAAGACAAATAATCTCAGAGTAAAATATCTAAATGTTAGTTTTTAAAAACCGAACATGTTTATCTAGGTTTTATGTGTCTAGTCAAGGTCTTAAAGTAGTCCATGGTAAGGTGTCGGCTATTCATAACTTCCGGTACCTATTACATAAAAAGAGGATACAGCACTTTTGCGCTGTAGTGGGTATTACAATCGTATGTAAATATGTAACTCTTCAATCATGACAGCTCCTTTAACAGATCTTACGAAGAAGAGCGTAGATTTATTATGGTCTAAAAAGCATCAACAGGTGTTCGATATCTTAAAAGCGGAATAATGCAGCTCACCTAACTTAAAAATCCCTGATTTGAATAAGGAATTTTTTTTTTATTGCAACAGACGCCTCAGACCAAGGGGTAAGAGAGGTACTACTTCAGTAATATGATAAACAGTTCTTTCCTATAGCTTTTTATTCACGTAAACTAAAGCCCTCTGAAAGTAATTATGCAGTAATAGGCAAGGAAGGGCTAGGTATCTTTAACTCACTAGTACATTTTAAGTTCATAATCTATGGCTATCCTGATAAAGTCCTTACTGAACATGAGTCCTTTTCCGAGTTTTCCAAAGGCTTTAATCACAGTACAAAAGGAACTCGGTGACAAATGATCATTCAGGTCTTTGGGGCCAAGATAAGATATCTACCTGGGAAAGCAATTATCATAGCTGACGCATTATCCCGCAATCCTGCACCATACTGCAAAGAACCATTAATTAGACTAAAAGATATAGAAACATCCATGCCTATTGTTAAAACCGTATCTAAACAAGAAAATTCCTTAACTCAAGAGATCGCGAGCATTGAATATCTGGGTTGGAGTGCAGAACTGTTACAAACTGAACAAAGCAAGAGTCAACAGACATAACCAAAACAATAAACACTTCGAACGGAAACAGAGTCAGCAGCAATAAGCAAACAATAAACACTTCGAACGGAAACAGGGTCAGCGACTAAGCAAAAACAATAAACACTTCGAGCAGAAACCCTAAAGCAAAAGTATATTTAATGTATGTGTATCAGAATTATGTAATCAAATGTAATATTATATGTAGGTCCGTGACGAGGAAAACCCGAAGAACACAGCAGATGACTAACGACCAGGTAGTAGTAATAATCTCTTTCATACCAATCGTCATAAACTGGTTGCATTCCGTCATCCAGGGTTCCCTATTATGTCACAGAAAGCCAAATCACTGTTTTGTGGCCTACGATGCTTACAGATATAAAAAGCACATAACTAATTGTAACACGTGTCATGAAAACAAGGGATACACTAAGACACCTGTCAGTTTAGGGGCCTATCCTGTGCCAAATCAATCCTTGAAAGAATATACGTAGAATTATTAACAGAATTACGAGTCTGACAGAGGGAATAAACACTTCTTAGTGTTAATAGTTCCTTGACATGTTATATAGAATTAATAGCACTAAAAACAAACACCGCAATTGAGTGCGTTAGGAATATTTATAAGTGCTAAATCAGTAAACATGGAATTCAACACATAATAATCTGTGACTCGGGTGGTGTAAATCAATAATAATCTCCTTAACATGTTGTGTGAATTCCTTTCCATTAAGAAAACCAATAATATATTTTATCACCCAGAGTCAATCGGTTTGGTAGAATAACGGATAATTAAATAGGAAGTGTCAATGTCTTACGAGTTACAACTCGTGATATTGGATCCGAACTGGATTATAGCGGTTCTCGCGGTTTTAAATACCTTTATCATTCATATCTCGTATCTGTAGAAATGATACCGCAAGTAGCCTTATACGGTACGCCGCTAGAACACTTTTCCACATATTCAAGCCAACCATTAATTTATCAAATATATATAAAAAAATATATAAATAAATAAAAAATATATAGAAATAAATATAAAAAATATAAAATAAAATAAATATGGATACAAATATATATAATATATAAATACATAAATATAAAAAATAAAATAAATATGGATACAAGTGGAGTCAATATAATACACTCCGTAAGAAGTCGGAAGAGTTACAAATTATAATAAAAAAGGAATCATGATAAAATCAATAAGTAAAACGTAACCATAGGTTAATTAAATATCCAAATATATATGCGTAAAGATTTGAACTCTAACTTAACGCTTTAGTAATGACAAATAAGCTAAAAAGTTCAAATACATATCAAAACCTACTGACATATTGTCTGTCCCGGTGATTTATATTTGTAGTCAAAAAATAAATAAATAAATAAATAAAACAAAATAAAATAAAAGAGATTTTAAAGTCAGGAAGTCTAGAAGTGAAAATGTATATCTATGGAATAATCCTATATGAATCTTATACAGGGCTAATAATATATATAGAATTTGTATGGAAACCTTTTTCATTAGTTTGAATAAGGAATATTTAATTTAACATAATTATATTTATTTACAATCATGCAGATTTCCAACATGAAACTAATATATTGTTCAATTTTGGTACTGTTTTTTTTCAGACATTCTCATGTGGGTGGAGAATTAAAACAAAAAATATCATTTGAAAATACTAAAGTCGTATATAATTACAGCAAGTAACGTAACTCTTAGCTGGCTGAGAGCAATCTCCTGCCAAGTGACGACGTCATCAGTCTAGAAGATGCCTGTCGCGTTTGCCGACTAATCATTGTTCTTTATAACCTCAATAAACCGCTTGCGAAGCAGATTGACTGGAGAAAGGAATGCTTAGCTCATGAACTTCACATGTGGTTCATAGGTCACATGACATACCACATAACCTATTCTTATCCGTGTGTGCAATGCAACTTTAGTTAAGGATTGCAATCGTTTTAAAATTAATAAACAAAATAAGCAAATAGAATTTGTATAACAACAAAATGAATTAATTTTTTCTGAACCTCATAGACAATTAGAGTCAATAATTTAGCTTATGACTTTGGTAAACGGACATTTAGTAGTATCAAGACATGTATATGAAAAATTTAATTGCAACATTAGCCTATGACATTCATGGGAAAATGTCACATTTTCTTGACAAAAAACCCAAAGTTTATATAGAAATTAGTTACATAGTGGGTTCTTTCGTTGCATCTCTAGCCTATTAATAAAGTTTTCAAAATTAACCTCAGAGGATGCGCGCGAGAAAATTGAATATGAAACTTTTGTTAGGGGCACATAGGATCAGATTTTATCACAACTTAATTTCAGTTAGCATAGAGAAATACAGAATCATGATTAATATTCTCTTTGACTCTTATGTTGCCTGGCAATCTTAAAAACAGCTCCGTTTCACACTTCTTTGTCTAGTAACTTACTACCAGTAATATCGAATTTTCTTTGGGATTCGTATTGATATCTGTTTATTTTTTATAATTATGGATATTTTTACAGTCATCATAGACCTGGATAGGTTCACTCATTATTAATGCCATGGATAAAAAAGTTTGTACAGCTGACTCTTTTGAATTCCACAAAAATCAGCGAATTCATGTGGGTTAAGTCTGGTCTTAATGGCTTTCTCTCCCCCTGGATTTGGATGTCGTCTGAATTTACTCTGCCCTTGTGACAATATAATTTCACTTGCAGGCTGATTAATGGAACCTGGTTACAGTATCCTGCAGTACGAGAGTTTCACATCGCAACTTCAAAAAAATCGTTCGTTGCTGCGGACGACGGCAGTCGAGTAACAACCGCCTACAATGTGAAGGGAATAAGCACCATCATGGACTTCTTCAACCGACACAGTATCTCGTCGTTAATCTCGTTTTAATGCGGAACGCTCCAGCGGCTGTCGGAAATCGACTACAAAAGGGACATACTTCCGACAATTACGACCCGAAGGATATTCAACTCTACTTTGCTGGCGAAGGACTCGTGCTGGGGATGATTTTATTCATCGCAAATGTAATCGTGTGGCTTAGGATGCAGAGAACAAGTATGAGGCTGAAATAGAACGTTGGACCCACCAGGCAATTTTTCCCTTGTTTTAACCATTTGAAAATGGCCATTTCATTTGGCTATAGGTGGTTGTCTGGAACTGTGTAATGGGCGAAAAGTTGTTTGAACGCTAGTTAAATGTGAAGTAGTATAACCTCAGTCATGTATCCTATATATATAAAGTATCATGTATCCTATATATATAAATGATCATAAATAACAGAATCGAAATATATTTTTGCGTGTACACACTAGGAATCTATATGTAAATGATCATAAGTAACAGAATCGAAATATATCTTTGTGTGTACGCAATAGGAATCTATTTAAAGTGCACATATATTAATCATAATTATATGAATCCATATACATATGTATAATTAAATCAGGTAGCCTATAATCAATCTGTTACCTTTTATCTTACCAATAACTGCAGATATATAACAGTTAGCGTAAAAATCAACGAATCAATCAGCATAAACATTAATAATTTTTATCAATTCATATATGAAATTTTTATCAATTAAAATATGATTTTTTAGTATTTTCTGTAGCATATGTATCTTAATGAGATGAAGTGAAAAACTGTATCAGTATATATCATGTGATCACTATTATTTACGAATATCATATGCATATTATGTCTAATATTTTACTACTTGAATCTGTATTTGTGTACACCATGAATTTTTTTTTTACTTATAAGTACTTTCTATTTATCTATATATATTCACATAGTGTCTGTATCACACTCCTATAAGTCAAATGCAAGTCAAGTTTGAGTAATATTCAGTGGTTGGTTTTTGGTAGCTGACCGAGCTAATGTAAGTGTTTACATAATAAAAATATGGAATGTTAGTCCATATATATAAAAGACTAAAACTAAAGAGGTCAACCAGATTGCTTGCAGGAATGTGATCAGACCAGAGACGCTAAGATGACGTATACCATAAAGTATGTAGGCTAAGTTGACATGCCGTCACCTGTAGTCATTCATTTGTTTATAAACTTTAGTCCAAGCTCCCTGCTTGAGACAACTACCGCGACCTATAATTCAAACGGCCTACGTGATCTGTAGTGTGTCTCATTTTGATTGTATGTTCATATGTTCGTGCTACTGTCTGTTCCTTTATGACTGGTAACCGAGATGGTAGTAGAGCAGAATAGAGTTAGCTATCGTCATTAGAAGACCTGTATCTCTTTATTTAAGCTTTATCATGTAGAGAGAATAGAATTAGCCATCATCATTGGCAGAAGCGATCAAGCTAACGTCATTAGAAGACTTGTACAATCCTACTTGATCTTCCCCATGTAAATTCAGAGAATATAAGTATTTTTGTACTTCGTGGTTTCTACTAGATCCTCACCTAATCACCGAATCATCATGAGTTTAACACATCGTCGTTATAACCAAAGAAGATAATACCAACTTCGTAAGTGATCTACAAACCCCAAGACACTCCATTGGATATGGAAGTGCAATACCAACCGACTTAGCGTAAGATTATCGCAAGTCTAACATTACCTCATAGGGCGCCTTATTATACAAGGCAACAGCCCTAAAATATACAGCAATCGAGTTACTATGCTCAGAAACATGGGCCAAGAAGCTAATTTTAAGCTGAAAATTTGAGCTGATCTTTTAGTTGTCTCTAACTTGGCAAATATCTAAAGGAGGCCTACACCAAGGAGGGAATTTAGAAAATGTGGTTTCCATAACCGGTGGAGGAATAAGGCCTACCTCTCTCGCACTAATGCTTAATCTAACTTCAAGGGGCTTAGGCAATGTAGGTCTAGTTGGTCCTCTGTCAACAGGATGTTTTATATACTTAAAATTTGGATTAGATTGAGAGGTTAGTGTTCGTGACAAATATCGGAGACCCTGTTCCTCCCTCCGAATGAAAAAAGGAGGAAAACCAGAGTCTACATAAAGGCTCTCAACAGGAGACGTTTTAAAAGCACCTGTACAAATACGCAATGCCATATTGTGTACTACATCCAGCTTGTCTAACAAAGTCTTACATGCCGAGCCATAAATCTGAGATCCATAATCAATCTTGCTCAAGCATAGGGCCTGATAAATTCTCAATAAAGTAGTACGGTCAGCTCCAAAATTCAGGTTACTAACAACTTTAAGAATATTGTACCGTTGTTTAACATTTACTGCAGTCTCATTTATATGTTCAGCATAAGTCAATTTTTTGTCAAAAATAATTCCTAAATATTTGACTTTATCTTCATACAACAAGATAGAACCTTCTAAAAATAAGGTTGGAATCTCTTCTCTTCTTCGTGTTCTACAAAAACGTATAGCTTTAGTTTTTTCAGCAGAAAATTTGAAACCTTTACTATTAGCCCAGGTAGTAGCAGTATTAATTGCAATCTGAATTTTAGTACAAGCTTCAACTGCAGTAGCTCTACTACACATAACAACAATATCATCCGCGAATGCTTGACCAGTTACTCCAACAGGGAGATGTTCAAGAATAAAACCATTAATGGCAATATTAAAAAAGGTTGGACTAAGCACACTCCCTTGTGGAATGCCTTCTTCCTGAAGATACTCTGATGAGAAGGTAGAACCAATTCTAACTTTAAGGTACCGGTCAGACAGGAAGTCTGGGAAAATTAAACAGTGCCACCAATACGCCATTCAACCAACTGCATTAAAATACCAGCCCTCCAGGTAGTATCAAATGCTTTTTCCAGATAAAAAAACACAGCAATGGTTTGATTTTGGACTGCAAATGCATTCTGAATCTCACGTGTGAGACATAATAAGGGGTCCAAAGTATCTCTATTCTTGCGGAAGCCAAATTGCCTCTTCGACAACAGGCTCTTTGTTTCTAATAACCTCATCAGACGAAAATTCACCATTCGTTCGTAAATCTTGAAGACACAGCTGGTAAGAGCAATAGGCCTATAAATTTTGGGATGACTAGGGTCCTTTCCAGGTTTCAAAAAAGGAACTATAACAGAGTTTTTCCACAACTTGTATGAAGTCCCTGAGCACCAGAATTCGTTTAAAACATCGACAAAGAATTTTTTTGACTCCAGAGGTAAATGAGAAATCATTGCATAAATAATATCATCTTCTCCAGGTGATGTTGGAGAAGACAAAGATAAGGCATATTCGAATTCGACACTACTAAATGGAAGGTTATATGCCTCAGAGTTAGAACAAACAGGCCGATTAACTATAGTCGTGTTTCTAATATTGCGAAGTTCAGAGGAGTAGTGACTGGGCTTGAAATGCTTGAAAAGTGCCGAGCAAAGGCCTCTGCCACCTCTCTTGCATCTGATATAACTACCAAGATGATTTTCAAAATAGGTAAAGGAGAAGGGGAAAATTTCCCTAGTAATTTACGGATTCTATCCCAAACCAGAGAAAGTGGCGAGTTATACTTTAATTCTGATATGTACCTAACGAAGGACTCCCTCCTTGCTTCTTTAAAAACTTGCTTTTGTTTGACGAGGTTTTTCTTGTATATTATTCTATTAACCAAAACAGGACGCCTTCAATATCGCTTGTAACTAGCTCTAGCAATTTTCCTACTCAAGGCACATTTACTATTCCACCAAGGTACCAGTGGACGACGGGGTTTCCCTGATGTTGTTTTAGGAATTGACATCATTGCCCCTCCAATCACTACACTAGCGAGATATTCATAGGCAGCCGAGGGGCAGGAAATTCATTGGCCTTACGATTGACTTTGGCAGAATTTTCATACAGCTGCCAATCTGCCTCCTTTATCTTCCATTTGGGTAAAGATGGGGAGGGTGTATTTTGTACATACTTAAGATGGATGGGATAGTGGTCGCTCCCATAGAGATTTTCATCCACCGACCACTTATAGTCTAATCGTAATGATGACGAACATATTGTAAGATCAATTGCAGAACTGGAGTTATGGGCTACATCAAACCTTGTAGGAGAACCATCGTTCATTAAAACTACATCATTGCATTCTAATCTTTATATTATAAGACCACGGTGATCACACCTACCTTCCCCCCACAAAGTATGTTTTGCATTGAAATCCCCCATCAGAATGAAAGGCTGGGGTAGTTGGTCTAAAAGTGATTGCAAATCTTCAACCTCTAATTGTCTTGGATTGCCAGCTCTGTCCACCAATCGAGTTTCTAGGCCAGGTTCTAGATAAAGAGAGCACAGAGTGACCCATTTGTTGATGAAAATCTGTGTTGCACAAGCTTGCAGTATCGAGTCTAATTTGATAACTTTTTGTGATAATGACTTGGCTGCAATAATACATGTACCACCATGAGCCCGTTCACCTACAGGTGGTGGAGATCTGTGAAAAATAAAGTTCTGTCTACAGTTAGGAGAAACATTACCAAGTTTGGTCTCTTGCAAACAAAGGACAGCTAAATTATGCTCCTTGAAAAGGACCCGGACCTGTTCTCTGTTTGAATGGAAACCTTGTATGTTCCACTGACATAGAGCCATTATTTACTACTAGCAAACTTACCCATCTACAGTGGGTGATAAAATACGGGTGCAGAAGTGAAAAATTTATATGTACTATTTGTTCAGCAATATTAAAATAAGGGTGATTTTTATACATAGGTACCTACTACAGAACCTCTTTGTACACGATACATTATCAGTTTGTCCACAACTTGATTTCAAGTTGGCAGAGTCAGTTGCTCTGCTCATCGCCACTTACAGTTGGCCATGCGTGAACATGGGTGACGGCAGCATTCCCACCAAGCACCACAGATCGCCAGGAATGCAAAGATCCTGATCAGAGACGTGTTCCTGATGGTATGCAGCATTCCCACCAAGCACCACAGATCGCCAGGAATGCAAAGATCCTGGACAGAGACGTGTTCCTGATGGTCTGCAGTGTTTCCAACTGAACAGAGACGTGTTCCTGATGGTCTGCAGTGTTTCCAACTGAACAGAGACGTGTTCCTGATGGTCTGCAGTGTTTCCAACTGAACAGAGACGTGTTCCTGATGGTCTGCAATGTTTCCACCAAGCACCACAGATCACCAGGAATGAAAAGGTCCTTGGCAGAGACGTCTTCCTGATGGTCTGCAGCATTCCCACCAAGCACCACAGATCGCCAGGACTGCAGAGATCCTAGACAAAGACGTGTTCCTGATGGTCTGCAGTGTTTCCAACTGAACAGAGACGTCTTCCTAAGGTCTGCAGTGTTTCCACCAAGCACCACAGACCACCAGGAATGCGAAGATCCTGGACAGAGACATGTTCCTGATGGTCTGCAGTGTTTCCACCAAGCGCCACAGACCACCAGGAATGCAAAGATCCTGGACAGAGACGTCTTCCTGATGGTCTTGCAGTTGTTTATCACAAACACCACAGATCAGCAGGAATACAAAGCCCTGGACAGAGACGTCTTCCTGAGGTCTGCAGTGTTTACCAAAATTACCAACAAGACCACCAGGAATGCAAAGATCCTGGACAGAGACGTCTTCCTGATGGTCTGCAGTGTTTCCACCAAATACAACAGACCACCAGGAATGCAAAGATCCTGGACAGAGACGTCTTCCTGATGATCTGCATCATTCCCACCAAGCACCACAGATCGCCAGGAATGCCCAAGTTCCCCTGGACAAAGACCCGTATCCTGATGGTCTGCGGTGTTTCACCCAGCCCAGCCACAGATCACCAGGAATGCAAAGATCCTGGAGAGAGACGTGTTCCTGATGGTCTGCGGTGTTTCCACCAAGCAGCACAGATCACCAGGAATGCAAAGATCCTGGACAGAGACGTATTCCTGATGGTCTGCAGTGTTTCCACCAAGCACCAAAGATCACCAGGAATGTAAAGATCCTGGACAGAGACGTATTCCTGATGGTCTGCAGTGTTTCCACCAAGCACCAAAGATCACCGGGAATGCAAAGATTCTGGACAGAGACGTATTCCTGATGGTCTGCGGTGTTTCCACCAAGAACCACAGATCACCAGGAATGCAAAGATCCTGGGCTGAGAAGTATTCCTGGTGGTCTAAAGTGTTTCCACCAAGCACAACAGATCACCAGGAATGCAAAGAAACTGGACAGAGATGTATTCCTGATGGTCTGCAGCATTCCCACCAAGAACCACAGATCACCAGGAATGCAAAGATCCTGGACAGAGACGTATTCCTGATGTTCTGCAGTTGTTCCACCAAGCACCAAAGATCACCAGGAATGCAAAGATCCTGGACAGAGAAGTATTCCTGATGGTCTGCAGTGTTTCCACCAAGCAACAAAGATCACCAGGAATGCAAAGATCCTGGACAGAGACGTATTCCTGATGGTCTGCAGTGTTTCCACCAAGCACCAAAGATCACCAGGAATGCAAAGATCCTGGACAGAGACGTATTCCTGATGGTCTATAGTGTTTCCACCAAGCACAACAGATCACCAGGAATGCAAAGATCCTGGACAGAGACGTATTCCTGATGGTCTATAGTGTTTCCACCAAGCACAACAGATCACCAGGAATGCAAAGATCCTGGAAAGAGACGTATTCCTGATGGTCTGCAGTGTTCCCACCAAGCACCACAGATCACCAGGAATGCAAAGAAACGGGACAGAGACGTATTCCTGATGGTCTGCAGAATTCCCACAAAGCACCACAGATCTCCAGGAATGCAAAGATCCTGGACAGAGACGTATTCCTGATGGTCTGCAGAATTCCCACAAAGCACCACAGATCACCAGGAATGCAAAGATCCTGGCAAAGACGTCTTCCTGATAGTCTGCAGCATTCCCACCAAGCACCACAGATCACCAGGAATGAAAAGATCCTGGACAAAGACATCTTCCTGATAGTCTGCAGCCATTCCCCCACCAAGCACCACAGGATCACCAGGAATGCAAAAGATCCTGGCAAAGACGTCTTCCTGATAGTCTGCAGCATTCCCACCAAGCACCACAGATCACCAGGAATGAAAAGATCCTGGACAAAGACATCTTCCTGATAGTCTGCAGCATTCCCATCAAGCACCACAGATCACCAGGAATGCAAAGATCCTGGGCAAAGACGCCTTCCTGATGGTCTGCCGCATTCCCACCAAGCATCACAGATCACCAGGAATGCAAACATCCTGGACAGAGACGTGTTCCTGATGGTCTGCAGCATTCCCCCAAGCACCACAGATCACTTGGAATGCAAAGATCCTGCACAGAGACGTCTTCCTGATGGTCTGCAGCATTCCCACCAAGCATCACAGATCACCCGGAATGCAAAGATCCTGGACAGAGACGTGTTTCTGATGGTCTGCAGCATTCCCACCAAGCACCACAGATCACCGGGAATGCAAAGATCCTGCAAAGAGACGTGTTCCTGATGGTCTGCAGCATTCCCACCAAGCACCACAGATCACCAGGAATGCAAAGATCCTGGACAGAGACGTATTCCTGATGGTCTGCAGCATTCCCAACCAAGCACCAACAGATCACAGAGAATGCAAAGATCCTGGACGGAGACGTGTTCCTGATGGTCTGCAGTGTTTCCACCAAGCACCACAGATCACCAGGAATGCAAACATCCTGGACAGAGACGTGTTCCTGATGGTCTGCAGCATTCCCACCAAGCATCACAGATCACCAGGAATGCAAACATCCTGGACAGAGACGTGTTCCTGATGGTCTGCAGTGTTTCCACCAAGCACTACAGATCACCAGGAATGCAAAGATCCTGGACGGAGACGTGTTCCTGATGGTCTGCAGTGTTTCCACCAAGCACTACAGATCACCAGGAATGCAAAGATCCTGGACAGACGCCTGGACAAGAGATCGTGTTCCTGGACGGGTGTTCTGCAGTGTTTCCACCAAGCACTACAGATCACCAGGAATGCAAAGATCCTGGACAGAGACGTGTTCCTGATGGCCTGCAGCATTCCCACCAAGCACCACAGATCACTAGGAATGCAAAGATCCTGGACAGAGACGTGTTCCTGATGGTCTGCAGCATTCCCACCAAGCACCACAGATCACCAGGAATGCAAACATCCTGGACAGAGACGTGTTCCTGATGGTCTGCAGCATTCCCCCAAGCACCACAGATCACTTGGAATGCAAAGATCCTGCACAGAGACGTCTTCCTGATGGTCTGCAGCATTCCCACCAAGCATCACAGATCACCCGGAATGCAAAGATCCTGGACAGAGACGTGTTCCTGATGGTCTGCAGCATTCCCACCAAGCACCACAGATCACCGGGAATGCAAAGATCCTGCAAAGAGACGTGTTCCTGATGGTCTGCAGCATTCCCACCAAGCACCACAGATCACCAGGAATGCAAAGATCCTGGACAGAGACGTATTCCTGATGGTGTGCAGCATTCCCACCAAGCACCACAGATCACCAGGAATGCAAAGATCCTGGACAGAGACGTGTTCCTGATGGTCTGCAGCATTCCCACCAAGCACCACAGATCACCAGGAATGCAAACATCCTGGACAGAGACGTGTTCCTGATGGTCTGCAGCATTCCCACCAAGCATCACAGATCACCAGGAATGCAAACATCCTGGACAGAGACGTGTTCCTGATGGTCTGCAGCATTCCCCCAAGCACCACAGATCACTTGGAATGCAAAGATCCTGCACAGAGACGTCTTCCTGATGGTCTGCAGCATTCCCACCAAGTATCACAGATCACCAGGAATGCAAAGATCCTGCACAGAGACGTCTTCCTGATGGTCTGCAGCATTCCCACCAAGCACCACAGATCACCAGGAATGCAAAAATCCAGGACAGAGATGTCATCTTGATGGTCTGCAGCATTCCCACCAAGCACCACAGATCACCAGGAATGCAAAGATCCTGGACAGAGATGTCATCTTGATGAGTCTGCAGCATTCCAACCAAGCATCACAGATCACCAGGAATGCAAAGATCCAGGACAGAGATGTCATCTTGATGGTCTGCAGCATTCCAACCAAGCACCAAAGATCACCAGGAATGCAAAGATCCTGGACAGAGATGTCATCTTGATGGTCTGCAGCATTCCAACCAAGCACCACAGATCACCAGGAATGCAAAGATCCTGGACAGAGATGTCATCTTGATGGTCTGCAGCATTCCCATCAAGCACCAAAGATCACCAGGAATGCAAAGATCCTGGACAGAGACGTCATCATTATAGTGTGCAGCATTCCCACCAGGCACCACAGATCACCAGGAATGCAAAGATCCTGGGCAGAGACATCTTTCTGATGGTCTGCAGCATTCCCACCAAGCACCACAGATCACCAGGAATGCAAAGATCCTGGACAGAGACGTCATCCTGATGTTTCTGCAGCATTCCCCACAGCACCACAGATTGCCAGGAATGGAAAGATCCTGGGCAGAGACGTCTTCCTGATGTTCTGCAGCATTCCCACCAAGCACCACAGATCGCCAGGAATGGAAAGATCCTGGGCAGAGACGTCTTCCTGATGGTCTGCAGTGTTCCCACCAAGTAACACAGATCGCCAGGAATGGAAAGATCCTGGGCAGAGACGTCTTCCTGATGGTCTGCAGCAATTCCCACCAAAGCACCACAGATCACCAGAATGGAAAGATCTGGGCAGAGCGTCTTCCTGATGGTCTGCAGTGTTCCCACCAAGTAACACAGATCGCCAAGGAATGGAAAGATCCTGGCAGAGACGTCTTCCTGATGGTCTGCAGCATTCCCACCAAGCACCACAGATCGCCAGGAATGCAAAGATCCTGGGCAGAGACGTCTTCCTGATGGTGTGAAGCATTCCCACCTAGCTCCACATTTCACCAAGAATGGAAAGATCTTGGGCAGAGACGTCTTCCTGATGTTCTGCAGCATTCCCACCAAGCACCACAGATCGCCAGGAATGCAAAGATCCTGGGCAGAGACGTCTTCCTGATGGTCTGCAGTGTTCCCACCAAGTAACACAGATCGCCAGGAATGGAAAGATCCTGGGCAGAGACGTCTTCCTGATGGTCTGCAGCATTCCCACCAAGTAACACAGATCGCCAGGAATGGAAAGATCTTGGGCAGAGACGTCTTCCTGATGTTCTGCAGCATTCCCACCAAGCACCACAGATCGCCAGGAATGCAAAGATCCTGGGCAGAGACGTCTTCCTGATGGTCTGCAGCATTCCCACCAAGTAACACAGATCGCCAGGAATGGAAAGATCTTGGGCAGAGACGTCTTCCTGATGGTCTGCAGCATTCCCACCAAGCACCACAGATTGCCAGGAATGCAAAGATCCTGGGCAGAGACGTCTTCCTGATGGTCTGCAGCATTCCCACCAAGTAACACAGATCGCCAGTAATGGAAAGATCTTGGGCAGAGACGTCTTCCTGATGGTCTCCAGCATCCCCACCAAGCACCACAGATCGCAGGGGAATGCAAAGATCCTGGGACAGAGACGTCTTCCTGATGGTCTGCAGCATTCCCACCAAGAACAGAGACGTCTTCCTGATGGTCTGCAGTGTTCCCACCAAGTAACACAGATCGCCAGGAATGCAAAGATCCTGGACAGAGACGTCTTCCTGATGGTCTGCAGCATTCCCACCAAGTAACACAGATCGCCAGGAATGGAAAGATCCTGGGCAGAGACGTCTTCCTGATGGTCTGCAGCATTCCCACCAAGTAACACAGATCGCCAGGAATGCAAAGATCCTGGGCAGAGACGTCTTCCTGATGGTCTGCAGCATTCCCACCAAGTAACACAGATCGCCAGGAATGGAAAGATCCTGGGCAGAGACGTTTCCTGATGGGTCTGCAGCATTCCCACAAGCACCACCACATATT
>NC_087206.1:45966489-45974599 GCF_015104395.2 Macrobrachium nipponense | reverse complement strand
CATAGATAAAAGGAGGGGCAGTCCATACATGGAATTTTATATATTATGTTGTTGCTTTCCCTGGGGCCATTTTTTATTAACATTCCTTTTAGTGTGTTATTATAGGAAAAAACAAGGTTGACCTTAAAAGCTTTTTATAATGATCTAATGGTTTCAAATCTGTTAAAATAAGGCAAACTGAGAATGTTCTTAGAATTTTCTTTCTCCGTGTTACGCTATAAAACTTTTTGTCGGCTTTATTATAGCAAATATCTATTATATGTGAAGGTTAACATAAATCTTTCCTTATTTTTCTTAAGTATTCAATTTCTTGATCCAAATATTTGGGACTGACAATGCACAATGCTCGTTTAAAACATAGAAGAAAAAATTGATATTTTAATGTTAAGATGATGGCCTGAATAGAAATGAACATAAGTTAAGTTGTTGGTTGGTTTCCTATAGATACTGAATTTACATTGAAATGGTTCTCTATGTATCAAAACATCTAAGAAAGGGAGGCAATTGTCTTTTTCCAATTCTAAAGTAAACTTAATCGATGGTACCTGGTTATTTAATTTAGAGAGTAAATCATTTACATCAATACCAGCAGAACAGAACAGCTAAAATATCATCAACATATCTATACCACTTTACAGGAATATAAATGATATTAGGTAAAAACCGTTTTTCAAAGAATTCCATGTACAAGTTTATGAGGAGTGGCGATAAAGGGTTGCCCATGGCCATGCCAAATACTTGTTGATAAAATTCACCATTGAATATAAACTTACAATCACAAATGTACAACCTAGTGAGTGAAATAATGTGACTTACAGGTAGAGGTAATTCATGCTGAGTTAGTCCATTACTAATATATTCTAAAATAGAGTCTATAGGGACTTTAGTAAAAAGAGAATATATATAAAAACTAACAAATCTATCAGTGGTGCAAAATTTAATTTTGTTTAATTTATCATCTAAACCTAGAGAATTATATATATGAGAATCGGAGATGGTTCCAAGTAACGGGGACAAGATCTTAGTGATGTTTTAATAATCAGAGACACGACAGAATACATATTTACCATATGCAGAAAACCAACGTTCTCACTTTCATTCATTCACTACTTCAGCTATCATGATATTCTTATCAAGATAGGCGTAGCCAGCAACCTATTCTTAAGAGCCTTACGAATTTATTCCCCAGATTTCCTGGATAAAGAATTTGAACTAATTTGTAAACAGCTTTCGTCTTTAAGGTATCCTGACCATATAATTGAGAAAGCTATTCACAAAGCATACGTAATTTTCTACCGACCTCCCAAGACAAGACCAGAGATGCACCCAACAATAAAAATTCCACAACTAGACAGGATTAAGACGGTGACCTAGACCCTTGGAAAATCTAACCCCTTTGCATTTACTTACCCAAACACCTTAGCCAAATCCCTGATTAATGTCCAACAAAAGACATCCCCCAGGGACATAGGCGTTTACAAAATCCCATGCCTGGACTGTGACCAATCTTACATCGGATTTACAGGAAAATCACTTCCCCAGAGATTAATACAGCACAAACGGTCAGTTAGGTATGGACAACAGAACTCAGCTATTTTCAACCATATAAATGAATATAACCATAGAATAAACTGGAATTTGTCACATATAATTTATAGCAGCAACTGGCGGTACAAGAGTCAAATGATGGAATCGGCCTTGATTAAAGAGCAGGTAATGAATATCTCAAAGGGAGCATGGAACTCAGATATCATCGACAAGGTTTTCATTCAACCAACGTTTAAGAAGATTAAAGGAAGATTATCAGCGGGAGTGACCTAAATTGGCTTACCTGTGGATGGACCTCTTGGTATAAATACCACCTTTTCTGTAACTTTTGTCATTTATCTACCTAAAGAGGGAGACAGCAGTCTCTGAAATATAGTATTTCTCTCTGTATATTTTGGTGTTTTTATGGGTTCCTATTATATATATATATATATATTATATATATATATATATATATATATATATATATATATATATATATATTATATATATATATAGATATAATATATATTGTGACAAAGTGCCAAGTATCTGGTTACTACACTTACCATTCATTAATTGTTACCTCACAACAGCCAGACACCTGAACCCTCATCACAGGTACTAAACGACTGAATACTCTAAAGGCAACAGTGATCCCTTAACAACTTACCAGTATTGCAGAAAATCAGACTAAATTCATCAAAACAGGTGTGAGGTAATTTTGTAAGTAATTAAATTAATCAAAGGGCATCACTCCATCAACCACTTTAAAAGTCTAAGTATTTCCCTGATTTCAGAAGTCTAAGTACTTCCCTGGTTCTAAGTCACTTCAAGTTAATTGAAGGAAAACTGATCAATTACCACTCTATGTTTCTACCTAACATCAATATAATCATAATTAAATGCATGTGTACTGGTGAGAAATGAAATCCTTATAAAAATTTTAAATACAAAATTTTTTTATTAAACTCAAAATTATAAGTGAAATTCACAATATCAGGGAAAATTACTGTTACTTGAAAACAAAGTAAAGTTCAATTATTTCTTGAATCAATTCAGTAAAATTAAATCAAAATTAATTTATCACAAAATTCAAGAAAATTAATTCAATCAAAATTCAAAAGTGTTAGGCAATAATTGAAATTTGGAAATTAATTCACAAGTGCTAAACAACAATAAAACTTGAAAAGAATTCTAAGTAAATGCAAATTAATTCACAAGTGTTAAATTCAATTAAATGTGCAACGATTAAGTAATGAAAATAACTAAGTTAATTAAATTGTGAATGCAACTGAAAACAGAAAATTGTGGAAAATACCAAAATTGCAAAAAGTATTAATCACACAGAATACAAAATAAAAACACACACTTCAATAACAAAATTAATAACTGCACAAAACATAAAAATCATGAAACAAACACAAAACAAAAATTTGCAATGTGTAAAACTAAATCTTTTCACTCAAACCATTGTAACCATTAATTATTAGTTCTCTAAACCATCGTAACCAATAGTTATTAGTTGCAACTAATAAAAATATAACACACTTTACCTTCTTGGTATACCAATTTTCTTTCTTTGCTGCAGCTTGTTCAAAAATTTACCACAATTAACAAAAATAGGCGCCGTTACACACTAATATAATGTTTGTTCAGATTCCTCACAAAACACTAAATAATACTAAATAAACTCTAAGAAATATCAAATCTGAAATCTACTAGTTACGAGTGACCAATTTACGTTACGTTAATATAATCTCAATTATGTCGAGAGAGAGAGAGAGGAGAGAGATGTCTGAACGCAGTGCGGTTCTAAGATGAAATGAAAAACTCTTCCTTACGAAAGCTGGACAGTGGAGATGACACAATGCTTCTAGAAGCTTCTAAATAGTGACGTAACTTTACAGACAAATGGTGAAATCTGCACGTGGCATTCGGCAAAGATGAACACGTATGAAACGAGTATACATTCATGTATGTACCAACTCAACAAAGACACGTACCCGATCGAGACAGAAATCGAGAAAAAGTCCCTATCAGACATGATGACAGAATTCCCAAAACACAACGGAGACCTCGATGTCTCTAATCAAACGTGTTGACAGATGAGGAAAGCAAATGGAGATATCAGAGTTCCTCTAATCTCAAGGCAATGAAAAGTAATGAAAACCATTCTATCTTGGAACGGACAAAGCAAATCTCTCTCTTTCTTTACTACCTTATATATTCTTTTTTATATTATGTTACGCGAAATCTGAACACACATTTTAAACATCCTAATTCTAGGAATCTGAAAAAATGTTGCAAAATTCTACATTTCAATATTTTATACAGTCAAAGAGGGATATATGCATTTTGAAAGTAGCAATAGATATATATATATATATATATATATATATATATATATATATATATATATATATATATATATAAGTTATAATATATATATATATATTTATATATATATATATATATATATATATATATATATATATATATATAAATCATGTAGTGGATACTACTGATCTAAGGTAGCAGAAATGGCCTGAGTGGGTCAACTGGATTAAGTGTTGCTAATGAGATATAATTATATAATTTGTTACTTCGTACCAAGGATTGTTTGCTATCTTAAAGTTTTTAATTATCTTGGGAAAATAAATTGAACGCGTCCTTATATGTATTTATTCTTGATAAAATGGAAACTTATAACTTCTTTCCACCTTTGATTTGGGTACTTGGACCGAGACAAACTATTCGAATGGCACTGTTTTCTTGCAAGTTTATTTGTCCCTAATGGAATTTTATGTGAGTACAATATTGTCACTTGGCCCCAATCAACACTCACACTTCATCCCCCCTCTCACTCCCTCAAACTGCGCTTCTTGCCCATTCTCTTTTTTCTCTCACACTGCCCCTTCTCTTCGGGTGAGTCCCTTTATTTCGGATGTTATCTTCCTAGCAGCGCCTTTGGTTTCGTGATTTTGACTCTGGGTGTGGCATCTTCTCAAAGGATCCTTATGTTTGAGTGGTTATTGCCCTTTCCTCAGAATGCCTCCTTTGCATCCTTCCTATCGTAATTGGTAAGCTTCTTATTGGGAAACGCCTCCTTGTCCATGCCCAGGCTCTTGAGGGTGTGTCTTTTGGGTATTCTTGTAGTCTATTCATCGAGGCCTACTATAGGACGTCCTTAGAGGTCTGGCACTATTGATTTGATTGGTTAAAACCAAAAGGCCTACCTATTAAGGGAGGAGCCTGAACTTCTTCCCTTAAACAAAGGTGCATTGAGTCCCCTGTCTTGACACTGACCATATGGCTTCTTGAAATAGCCCATTGAAATTAATTCTCAGCCCTCGGGCTTGTCAGAAGATGTCAGGAGAGCCGTAGCATCGAATCTTCTGTAGCGGAGGTGACATAGATCTTAGGGAGGTGTAAATCATGTTCCGAGGTTTCAGATTTTCTGAGGCAAATGGGTGATTTCACTGTCAAGCTCGCATGAAAAAAGGTTCTTTCATACACTCCTGGTTACATCGGTATCTGTAAGATCATTATTTCATTCTTTTTTCCTATTCCTACTTCTCTTATTATTCATGCCTTTTCTAAGTCTTTATATGCTAATAATTCCCTTGATCCTACAACAGCCTCGGCCAACTGCCCTGTTGTCTCTGACTGCTCTAACTAAGCTGAAGCAAATATTATACCTACGAGAGGACTCCTAACTTATGCTTCTAATGTTACGTCCAAACAGTCGAACAGTGCCTGTCGAACAAAACTGTTACCATACCATAAATGAAGGAGGATAATGTCATAGATGTTAAAACGAGGAAGGTTGATATGGTAACAAACAGTGGTACCAGATAAAGTTGTTTCAAATAGTTTCTACTCTATTCACTAGGCAAAGACCGGCAGACAATGTTCAAAGGTGAAGTTAGCTGGCAACATACGAGACATTTACTTCAGAGTCTTTGCGTGGGCTCGAGAGGTAATTAGTTGTTTTCAGGTTCAAGTGCAGTAAGTCATTCACCATGGCTCCCAATAAATCCAAAAACAGAAAAAAGTCAATAGCATTGTGCAGTATGATTATTGCTTCCCTTTGTGAGGACAAGGGAATGGTGCAAGGAGTGGTTGCAACCAAGAAGGGAAAGGGGAGGTCATGATACCATTTAACAGGATCTTCGAGATGGTGCTTATAAATCCGACTTCAAGAACTATATGCGTATGGATCCAAACACCTTCTTTGATTTATTGGGGATGATAGAACCTTTCATATCTAAGCAAGACACATGCATGAGGGAGAGCATTTCCCCAGAAGCACGTCTTGAGGCAACTATGTTGTTTCTGTCCACCGGGTGCTCCTACACATCCCTTCAGTACAGAACCAGAATATCAAAACAAAGTCTGTCTGAAATCATTCCTGAAACTTGTCATGCCATCTATGCTGTACTCAAGGATAAATACCTGAAGGTAAGCAGTGCTTCATAGTCTGTAAAACTATTCATTTTATACACATACGACTATTCAAATTTGTTAAGGAATATGGTCTCCACACATGGGATATAGAAAACTATTGTTATTGTTAACTAAACTTTATTTCAAATTACTTAGAAAATACTCCAAACACAAACCATCATAGCATACTAAACTAACAATATGAATACATGAATAATTATGCAGTGACTTTGGATGAAATAGAGAGCTTTTTATTTACCTAGGAAGAGGACCTCTGAAATTAGCTTTTGTGCACATATCTTATTGTCCTCATCCATTTTCCTTAAATCATTTGAGACAACTTGCCCAAAAGGACTCTCATCATCTTCAATCTCAGATTGCGATAGCTGTTTCAGATGGTTCAGGGCTTCATGGAGGACCTCATGCCTCTCCTCCTTTAGCAAAGGTCTTTTCAATCCTCGAGGCGTTGTAGTAGATCGTGCATTACCACGAAATATACTCGGTACAGCTGTACCAGTCATTTCAGTTTGAAAGGATGAGTCACTATCATCAGGTTGTTGAGGTTGAAGCAAAGGAATATCTGTGAATATATAAATGACAACAAATACTGCATTATTTCTCAATAACTTATTCCATGTCACCTAGAAAGCATTATAAGAAATAGAGTGCACTGTAAAACTGGTACTATATATCTATGAAAAAAGTGCTTTTAGCTGGCCTCCTAATAAGTGGCGTAAACCTCCTTCAGGGTGGGGCCAAGTGCAGTCATGGTGATAAAAGTGAATGGCAACAACGCTAGAAAGACGAATTTCAAAGTTAGATAACTATATAGAATGCAAAACCTTACTACATTCACATAAGATAGGAAATAAAGAAAACGATACAAAGCTTTATTATTACCAAACATGAATATTTTTTCTTATTTTCAATTGCATAGAAAGGATACCGTCCTGGAATTATACCCCCTATTTATGTGATACCATGGTATCTATCTATCTATCTATCTATCTATCTATCTATCTATCTATATCTATATATATATATATATATATATATATATATATATATTATATATATATGTGTGTGTGTGTGTGTGTGTGTGTATGTATATATATATATATATATATATATATATATATATATATATATATATATATAAATAAATAAAGGTTTTTTTGCCACGAAGGAAAAAATGAAAAAGCGAGATAGCGAGTCTTTCGGTCCTATTCGGACCCTTTACTGAGGCAAACTGATTTTACAAAGAACACCATAGTCAAAAGAAGGCTTAATATACAAACTGACACTATCCAGATTAGCCATAAGGGCGATTTTCACTCTACAGAGAGGAGGAGTCGCCATAGGCTAGCCACACCTTGAAGGATACCCGCAGTAAACAAGTGATTCTTCCCGAAAACAGTACATTTTGAAAACAACACGGGAGCATATACAATTTAATATCATGAATTTTTACATGATATTAAATTGTATATGCTCCCGTGTTGTTTTCAAAATGTACTGTTTTCGGGAAGAATCACTTGTTTACTACGGGTATCCTTCAAGGTGTGGCTAGCCTATGGCGACTCCTCCTCTCTGTAGAGTGAAAATCGCCCTTATGGCTAATCTGGTAGCATCAGTTTGTATATTAAGCCTTCTTTTGACTATGGTGTTCTTTGTAAAATCAGTTTGCCTCAGTAAAGGGTCCGAATAGGACCGAAAGTACTCGGCTATCTCAGTTTTTCATTTTTTCCTTCGTGGCAAAAAACCTTTATTTATACATAGCATCACGTTTTATATACTTCGTGATCAAGTTATTCTATATATATATATATATATATATATATATATATTATATATATATATATATATATATATATATACTATATATATATATATACATATATATAGATATATATATATATATAGATATATATAATATATATATATATATATATATATAATATATATATATGTTATAGTATTATATATATATATATATATATATATATATATATATCTTATATATATATATATATATATATAAATATATATATCATATATGTATATATATATACTATATATAAATATTATATATATAATATCATAATATATATATATTATTATAATATTACTATAT
>NC_087206.1:45956489-45963989 GCF_015104395.2 Macrobrachium nipponense | reverse complement strand
GCCCTGTATCCCTTTACAGCAGATACAGACATGCCTTTCTGTCCTGAGATATATCAGAAAATCTGCTAACTGTTGAACAGTGGTTCCGAGTGGAGACAAAGTTCCCTCCACGACACAATCACGGAGGTAACTCTCTCGGCACATCTATTAGGAGCTCCAACAGATCCAGAAACCATTCTACCTTCAGCCACAAAGGGGCTACCAGAGTCATTTTGAGGTTCTGAGACCGCATTACCTTGTTCAGAACCTGACAGATTAGGCAAAATGGAGGAAATACGTATACGTCAGATTGTCCCATGGGTGTTGTAGCGCATTTTCTGCTACTGCCTCTGTGTCCGGGACTACTGAACAATACACTTCCAACTTATTGTTGTACCTGGTTGAGAATAGGTCTATGATCAGCCTTTCCCACAATATGAACATTCTGTCCACTACTTCTTGATGCAAAGACCACTCCGTTCCTAGGATCTGGTCCCTGTGGCTCAATTTGTCAGCCACTATGTTTCTTTTTCCTGGAATATATCTGGCTCTGATGTCTACTAAGTTCTCTGCAGCCCACTGATGAAGTTGAACTGTCATCAGGTGTAACTGCCGAGATACTAGGCCTCCTTGCTTGTTTACGTAAGCTACTACTGTGGTGTTGTCTGACATCAATACCACTGATTGCCCCTTCACCCTCTCCCTGAATTCCTGTAGTGCCAGAAAGGCTCCTTTTAACTCCAACACATTTATATGGAGTTCTCTGTCCTCGCAATGCCACTTCCCTGTAATCATCAGGTCCCCCGTGGGTGCCCTAACCTTCGAGTGACGCATCCAAGAACAGCAAGAGGTCTAGAGAGGATTGCTGAAGGGGAACTCCCACTGTTAGATTGTTGTCCTGCACCCACCACAGTAGGTCTTTCCTCACCTCTGTCAACAAGGGAATTTGCTCATATGGGTGATCTACCATTGGCGACCAAAACTCCTTCATCCTCCATTGCAATGATCGAAGGTGTAGTCTCCCGTGTGCTACCAGCTTCTCCAAGGAACTTAGAATTCCCAGTACTACTTGCCACTGTTTTGCTGGCTGTGTTTGCTTTTCCAGAAAGGCATTCACCACTTGTTTGCATTTCTCTACCCTCTGATCTGCTGGGAACACTTTGGCTTTTACTGTGTCTATAATCATACCCGAATACACCAGCTGTTGACTTGGATCCAACTTTGACTTCTCCTGATTTATCACAATGCCTAGGCTGTGACAAAACTGCAGAAGGGTATCCCTGCCCTGAAGTAATTTTTCTCTGGACTTTGCTATCACCAGCCAGTCATCTGGATATCTTATTAGCCTGATCCCCTGGGCATGCGCCCATGTCGACACGAGACTGAATTGGAAAAGTTTCTCTGCAAGACTGAAGCAGAGAAATTTCCTGGAAGACTGATGGACTGGGATCTGAAACTATGAGTCCTTCAAGTCTATTGTCAGCATAAAGTCCTTGTCCCTGACTGCTACTAGAACTGTCTTTGGGGTCTCCATCCTGAATCTGGTTTTCCTTATGAACAGAGTCAATGTTGACAGATCTATTACTGTCCTCCAATCTCCGTTGGCTTTGGGGACAGGGAAAATGCGGCTGTAAAACCCCTTTGAGGGAAGTGATACATGTTCCATGGCTCCTTTCTCCATCATCTTCTTCACTTCCTCTTGCGGAATAAAAGCTTTCTGAGATTCCTGAGCATAGGAGAGAAGAGGTAATGGCTGTTCGTCAGGGGTGGGGTCACTTCGAACGGAATCAAATATCTGACTCTGAGAACATCCACCACCCACTGCTCCTCTCCAAATTCCTGCCACACCTTCCAGTGATTTGCCAGGCAACCAACCACTGGTGTGGCTGAGTGATGAGAGGCGCCCATCCTATCGTCTTGAACCTCTCCCCCTGCCCCTAATACCCCTTCCTCTGTTGGGTCTATTGTGAAAGGGCCGATGAGCTAACTTCTTTGGGGAAGAGGGTCTTGTTGATCTATTAGAGATGCTATGTCTCCTTGATTTCTTATGAGGTATTTGCTGATGTCTTACCTCATTAGAATTAGCCTGGCTTCCAGATGTTTTCCTAACTGCCTGCTGGACTAATCTGTCGTTAGTATCCATCCTTCTTCTATCTATAGCATCTTCCAGTATGCCCTTTGGCAACAGCAATTGCGACTATAGGATACTCCCATTCCTCATTGTTAACAGGGAATCCAAGTCAATAGCGTGGCTTAATCTAGCCAATACTGCATCTCTCCTCATCAACAGGATATTAGCCCAAACATTGGCACTCAAATTTGTCAAATACGCAATTGCTTTGGAACCTGATTGGAGCAATCTGATAAACATTGTGTCCATTGTGTCGTCCACTACTTTTCTTGTTGCTTCTGAGGATGCAATTTTTGCTACTGCTGTCGACCAAAGGTCTGAAAGATAGAAGAAGGTCTGAAAAGATAGAAGAAGCTGTTGCTTCCAAAGTAGCAGCTCCTGACAAGTCATAGATGGGCATTCCATCTTAACTTGATCCAAGGTTAATCCAGGCTTTAACCTTACCACATCTGGGTTAATTTGTCTAGATAGCAAAGGAACCATAGGTGTCGCATAATATTTCCTATGTTTCATCAATGGTGGGGGAATAAACTTCAATGATGTATTTGATCTTAACGAATTATCCCTTCCAGCAATCTGAGCATTGACGTGATGTAAAACTGACTCTGCATGACTTGAGCAAGGTAATTCATATGACATCTTTGTACCCTTTTTCATTCCCAATACCATATCGATTCCCGGAGGAATCATACTGGCAGGTGCCCCCGTGCTCCTCAAAAGGTTATTGAATTGACGAAATCAAATCAACCACCTCTGCATACAAAGCCAGAAACTCCTGGTTTTCCCCTTCCTCCAGTTCAAACGTATTGTGTTCGGCCACAGGAGAAGCTAGTTCACTTCTATCCTCTAACAAACGTTCGGGTGCATCGTGGCCATCTGCCCTTACGACTGCGGCATCTTTGATCTCTGATGGCCGAATAGTTAGTAGGAGAACATGACCGCCTAACTTCTTCTCTACTCACAGATCTAGAGCGAGAACTCCGTCTATACCTCCAAGATGAAGGTTCTGAAACCGAGCTAATTTCCTTTCTATCTCTATTAATATTATTCAAGGTCATTTGACTCTCATCTCCAACAGTCAGCGTATCAGGGGAGGTTACCAACTCTTTATTATTCGACCTTTTAATGGGATCCCTCTCATCCTTTCTCCTTATCTTAAAAGGTCTTACAGGAGAAACTGGTATACGTTCTCCATTCTTCGTTGAATGCTGCCCACTCACCGTTGATTTTACCAACGGCAGCGGAGTCTCTGCAAAACGCTTTGTCCTCACTGCTGGCATCTCCACAGCAGCCGCTATCCCAGCGACCGTCGATGCTTTTGCTCATTTGGACGCCTGTAAATGACTTCATCCGTTAGCATTAAGCTTACCAGCCACTGTCTTCTTTACTTTGTTGCTGACAGGGATGTGACAGTCCTGGCTCGAAGATGAAGAAGAATTTACTCTTCTTCTCTTTGCTCGAGGATGAGTCACGAAGTCCCGTATCCTCCAACGCTTGACTGGTACACTCAGTGACATCATTGAATTTTGCAATGACACTGAACTAGAGGAAGAAGACGAAGAAGACAATTCACGTCTTTCTTTTTGTCTTTCTTATCTATCTTGTCCTCTAGAGCTTGTAATTTCTTTAAAACTGTGTGTACCAAAGAGTCAGAAAGCGTATTCGTCTCCAGAGGCAACGAAGTAGTGAGAGAAGCAGCGTCATCACGTCAGCCATGCCTGTGTGTGACGTCGGTTGTGATGTCACCACTCTTGTAGGGAGAGATTGAGTGGCTGCTGCTGGAAGCCCTGCGTGTGCTGCAAAATTGCTTCCAACGTTCTGTATCGCCGGAAACATTGATGTTGTTGTTGCCGTGGCATTAGCTCCCATAAAATGCAGGCCAGGGGGATGAGGAACATTCATCGTTTTCGGGCCCGGGTGGAAACGTGAAGCCATATAATGAGAAAGCAACCCCTCCTAGGTTGGTACGCCTGGTAGGCCTAACGCTGACCAAATTCCTTCCATTCTCTGCACATTGGGGGCCGACACCTAGAACAAAGATGATGATGCTCCACCTCTCCCTGCTGGAAATGACGAAGCGTAATTATACATAAAATTACCCAAAACCCCCCCTGGAATTTCCAATAACGAATCGCTATAAGAAACTGAAGGGGTATGGGAAACATCAAAAGCAGGTGACGAAACATATGGAGCAGTCTGATGTACTGCTGATACAAAAGAAGCCGACGATGCTTGGTCATTCAAAGATGGTGTCGTCTCCTTTCTTTTGTACTGGCCCTTCCCATAAAACTTCATGCACTGTTCCACCCACAAACCACGACAAACTGAACAAGGATTAGTAATAGTGCATACGTTTTCTCTGCACCTACTACACGTTGGATGTGGATCTGTAGACATCGATGTCAAAAATCTTGAACAAGGAACCCACTCACTCCAGGGCATTTCCTTTGTCATTGCAAGAACCCGAAGAAATTTCCATTGGTGAAGCAAAATTTCCATCTCACAACGTACACACACCTAGAAGATCATACCCACACTGAGATCACCCAGAGAGAGAAAAAAGGAAAATAGGAATAAAATCAGGCAAACTAAACTGGCTTTAAAACAGATAGAAAGTAATCACGTCCTATCTTAAAGGCGGTAGGAAAGTAACTGATGGGTCACGAGACGCCAAGGGCATTCTGAGAATTACAATACCCCGTGACCTAGTATAGATGCCAATAGTCCCTGGATCTCACAAGTTTGTTATTAATTCTACTGGTTTCCAGCTTGGCGCTAGTATTATCCTAATGTTAAGACCGAAGGTTTGTTTTGTAAATGAACAATTAATGAAGCCTTGTTTCTCGTTAGTTCAGAACATGGTGATGCACATAAAACTTTGAATTCTGCCGTAAGTAATGAGGATACCATACTACTAAGTTCCTAAATCCCCAATATGAATCCATGGCAGAGCTCTACATCTATGTTGAAAATGCCATGGACAAAATGACGGAAGACTTGAAGTCACCAAACATCACCATTGGAGATAAGACACAGTTTGGTGATGATGAAAGGGAGTTAGTTCATTTAAGATACGTCTTAAACTAATTGTTATATGGAACAATATATAATGCTCTAGGAGAAAATGAAAAGAAGGCTTTTCGGAAAATTAAAAATTGATCCCAAGAGTAATAGCTTTCAAACATTAAAAAGTAAAATAACTAGGAACCCTGTTTTGGTCTACCCAGATTTTTCAAAAGATGTTTATTTAGCTTGTGATGCCTCGAGTACAGGGCTAGGAGCTGTATTGTTACAAAAGGCCAAAACTAGAATGAGGGCAGTATACTATGCTAGTAGTTTTAAACCCAGCGGAAAAACACTATAGTACAACAGAAAGAGAGATTTTAGCTTATTTTGGGGTTTAAAGAAATTTAGACACATACTTTTAGGTCATAAAGTTAATGTGTTTACTGATGACAAACCCATTCGTGATTTGTTTAAAAAGAGAACTTTAACTAACAACATGAAGTTTAATAGATGGTTCCTTAGTGTATTAAAGTTTGCTCCAGAGTTCAGATATATTCCAGGGAAATTTAACACCTTGGCAGATGCATTATCCAGATCTCAAAAGAAACAGAAAAATGCATTACTACTAATACCTTTTGTTTTAGTTGTCAAGTGGTAGATTTAGATTTAGAAAGAGTGAAAGTACAACAAGAATAAGATCCAGAAATCAGACAGATATTAGGACAGCTACTAATAGATGAATCCTTAAAACCTGATTTTCAGTTAATATATGGTTTGTTGTATAAAATACCGACAGAGAAAAATGGTTCTTCTCGACTATATATCCCAACAATAACCAGAGAAGTTTTAGAACTAACACACTCCTATAAGTTGGCAGGACATCCAGAAATTAAAAAGACAACTAGAATCATAACCAGAAATTTTTTTTGGCCACATTGTAATGAAAATACCAAGAACTTTGTACAAAATTGCGTAGTTTGCAACCAACATAAAGGTAACGTAAATACAAAAGCTCCACTTGAAAAATATCCATCAGAATTAAATCCATTTCAAGTAGTAACTATGGACCTTTTCGGTCAATTTCCAATAACTATTACAGGAAACAAACAAATATTAGTCTTCTTAGACTATCTAACTAGATATGTAGAAATCATACCTGTAAGAAACAGAGATGCAGCTGCAGTAGCCGAGGCTCTTAAATCTAGAATTACCACCAGCCATTCATGTCCACAACTTCTTTCTGATAATGCTGCTGAATTTACTAGTGATCTCTTAAAGAAAATATGTGAATTTTATGAAATAAATAAATGTCAAATAACAGCTTATAAACCCAGTTCAAATGGAGCAGTAGAACGAACTAATCGTAAAATAAAGGATATCCTGAAAACTTTAGTAAAACCACAAACAGAAGATTGGGAGTTAGCTCTTGAAGACGTACAGTTCACATTGAATAATACTGTAAATGAGACAATAGGAGAATCTCCACATTATTTGCTATGTGGCTATCAGAAAAGAATGCCAAATACATTGTTAGATGATGCAACACCACCCAGATATACTTATAACTATGATGACTATGTTGCATGGAAAACCAGACGTACTTACGAGACTATCATGCAGACAAGAGCTAGACTAAAAGACGTACATAAGACTCAAGCAAAATACTATAACAAAAATACCACTAAACCAGAAATTGCAGTGGGTACTCAAATTTATGTTCAGAATCATGTACTATAAGGTCCAAATGTAAAAGTTTCTCCCAAATTCACTGGGCCATATAGAGTAATAGAAACGTTAAAATTGAATAAATATAGAGTAATAAATGAAAGTGATCTAAGGGAAAAGGTAGTTCACTGGAATCATGTAAAGGTAGTGAAAACAGATCCATGGTCTACTTAAGATATAGATAACATAAGGAATGAAAATGCTGTAGAAAATCCAATTACGACAAGGTATGACCTAAGAAACAGAAAGAGGTAAAAAGTGTGTATACCTATATGTAAATAGTGTTGGAATGAAAATATCATAACTAGGGTGTATATGGTGCAATTTATATGTCAATATACAAAGAAAATCTGATTAAATCTAATTTTTGCAGAGGCAAACATGCGGCTTATCATAGCACTAGTTTTAATTGGACTAATCTTTTCAGAGGTGGAGATAAGAAAAGGTGCCCTGTTAAAAAGACATGGAAAAGTCAAAATGATCAAGGACCTAGGGATAATTAGTATAGATATCTCCACAGTGCTCAAACGTGAAATTGAACTAAGAGAAATCCAAAATGCAATTAAAGCAATCCTACAGAAGGGTAATAATAACAGTACCATGTCATTATTGGAAAAGTTAAGCATGAACATTGATAACACCCTGAGAACAAGGTCCAA
>NC_087206.1:45941489-45951489 GCF_015104395.2 Macrobrachium nipponense | reverse complement strand
AACAGGCAATTAGATGACAAACTGTCATAGTGGACACAAGTGATTTTGGCGTAGGAGAAGAGGCGCTTAGAGGTCAGTTGGAAAGGCAAGTGAAAGATTGAAAAAGCTTTATACCTTATGTAGGTCATTGAGTTTGGTTCTAGAGAAAGGAGAGTGCTGTGCAATACTCATTTATTGGCAAACTTTAACATTTCATTGTTTGCTAATTATATTCTCATTTTCAGATGGATCTGAAGTCACCATATAGAAAAATGGGATCTCTCTAGACTTGTATTAACTCTTGATGGACTATGAATTTTTGGACAGAAACAGATAAGAGGGGGTATTTACTGAAATATGATTTTGGGAAGAATATGATAGTTTAAAGCTTTTTTTTTGAGATATTCTTAACTCATTTTATCTCATTTTCATGTTAGCTATTTTTGGGAAATAAAAAGTATATTTTTGTAATAGCGGGAGTTTGAATTTAATTAGAGCTTAACAACTGATTTTTTCAGCTAGCTTCAGAAGTGACACTTGAAGGGAACAATGGAAAGTAGGTTATGTTTCCCAGTCAGGAATTCTCTCCAATTATTTAAACGAGCGTCATTTTGACCCTCGTATATATATATACAGTGTTCCCCCGTATTCGCGTTCTCCGGATTCGCGGACTCACTGATTCACAGATTTCTCTCGGGACCCTATCTACCCACTATTTGTGGGACTCGCCTATTCGCGGGATTTTCCAGCGAAAATCACCACCAATTAGTATATTTTTATGTTATTTTCATCACTAAATGCATTTTTCATGGTACAAAAAATTGATTTAACTAATTTTCAAATATTAAATCTGTTTTTGATTAATACTGTATTAGTAAGTTTAAAATAAGATTAAATAATAATTTATATAGTAAAAAATAATAATTCTCTCTCTCTCTCTCTCTACCAAAGAGATGTATGGTTTTTTTTTTTGTATGATAAAAAATTGATTTCACATTTTCAAATATTAATATTTAATGTATATAGCAATAACATCAATTCATTAAAGAAAATACTAAGTGAATATTCAGATTTTTTAGTTTATAAATTTGAAAAATTATGTAGGAATGAAGGAAATCCCAGTCTTTCTCCCTCAACTCCAGGTACTTAAAACAAACTTGTCCAACATATCAAAGGATAATGGGCGGGGAAGGGGGGGAAGCCCAATAGCCAGTTTGGTTGGTTTGTTGGCCCAACCAAGTGTTTCATGAAATTTCTCTCTCTCTCTCATTTACTGAGACTCAAGAATTTTTATAGTACATGTACTACTTGTTTTTAATACTTTAAAATAATAATCTTTAATAATAATAATAATAATAAAATAATAATAATAATAATAATAATAATAATAATAATAATAATAATAATAATAATAATGTAACTGTAATTACAAAATTCATATTATGTGATAGTATTTTAAAGAAATGCAATAATCTATCCATTTCACTCTTTTAATTAAGGATAACTCCTCTCTCTCTCTCTCTCTCTCCCTTTTGCCACACAGGATATGTATGTCATAGTGGTAACTCCCTCCCTCTGTTTCGCTGGAAGCGATATAAGTATTTTCTGGAAGAACAGAGAGATAAACATACACTCTCTCTCTCTCTCTTTATCTGGATTAAAAATTTTTATGGTACTAGTATGTAAAATGCTTATTGATATTTTCTGTTGTTAATATTAATAATAATAATAACATAATAATAATAATAATAATAATAATAATAATAATAATAATAATAATAATAATAATAATAAAACTGTAATTTCAAAATTCGTATGTGGTAGTATTTTAAAGAGATAAAAATGACCTTTCCATTTCACTTACGTAAGGATAACTCCTCTCTCTTACTGTGATAAGAGAATTTTTATGGTAGATGCATGTGTTTATTAATATTTTCAAATAATAGTACTAATAATATACCTAACTTCAAATGAAAATTCTTCCCTTCGTCTTTTTCTGTATCAATTTCCCTACCTTCTCGTAACTCCAGTGACGCTAGGTTCTAGTAAACAGTGCCATACAATGGTCAACGAATTTAATGGTTTTTATGCAATCTCTCTCTCTCTCTCTCTCTCTCCCTCTCTCTCTCTCTTACTGAGGAGATTCCTTTTATGGTACATGCATGTAATAAGTTTATTATTAATATTTTCCAATAATAATACTATATGTGTAATAATAATACTATAAATGTAGTTACAAAATTCATATGCGAGTATTTTAAATACAATAATCTTTCCATTTCACTCTTTTAAATACTGTAAGGACAACTCTCTCTCTCTTGGCTGCAAGTGTTAGAAGTACGTATGTGCGTACATATATACCTTTAAGGGTACTAATGTTTAGGATTACTTTGAAATTATATTGATACAGTCTCTAAGATTAATACATTAATATGATAATAATTTAGGGTAAATTTGATGTAGGATGTTACTTAAGGTTTACATTGGTGTTTCTGTTTCTTCCTTCTCTCTCTCTCTCTCTCTCTCTTCAGCAAAAGAATTGGTATACAGACAAACATAATTGTTCAGTCCTCTCTTTCTCCCTTCTCTGGAATAGATGTGTATATATGGGAGGGAAAATAAGTGTTGCCTATAGAAGTTCTTTTCAATCTATTGATATCGTAAGGAGTTATTTTCTCTCTCTCTGTTATTGGCCCTGTTTTATATTTCTAATGGTAAAATGTTTAAGAGGACTTTGAATGATATTAATAATACCAGTTCAATGGTATCTTGATGTAGGATGATACTTTTTAATGTTATACATTTGAAAAATATTGAACTTCCAAGATAGGCAGATATGGGCATTTTTAGAGGGGAGTTCTAACTATTTGCGGGTTTGCGCTATTTGCGGGGGTCAATGGTACACATCCCCCGCGAATACGGGGAATATAAAAATATATATATATATATATATATATATATATATATATATATATATGTATATATATATATAATACTATTAATTATATATATATATATATATATATATATATATATATATATATATATATAGTATATATATAAATATATTTCTGGACTCAGCCTGTGTCGCTCCGTGAAATGGTTCCTTTAGCACTCATTTCTAAGGAGTAAGTATTGCTACAAATACCAGAGAAAAAGCTACATGGTAGTGCCAGAGTATTCTGGCTCGCTCACCTTTATTCAAGGTGTCGGTATGGTATCTGGGGCGAGGGACACCACTACCAGAGGTCCCTTGCCATTTAGTCTCTTCCTTCCTCAATATCCCTCGTCTACAGAGGAGCTGGTCTAAGCCCCCGCTACTACTACAGCTAGTGCCTTTGTTTTCATTCCTTTCGATAGCACTGTTTACGCTGCGCGCGTTCTTTCTTTGTGCTGTGTTTTTCCGTCTTGAATTCTTTGACAATTCATCATGGAACGTCAAGCTCTTGTTGAATCCAAGTTAAGTACTGCAATTAATGTTTGAGATAATTTTGAGATGGCATTTGGCATGATAAGCCAATTTATATTAGGTTATTTGTGGGAGCGGCAGCCCGAGCGTTGCCGTTCCCGCGCCGCCATTTCATGGCTCGCCTCCCGCATGATGCTACGCTATATCGTGTACCAATTGGTCTCCCATAATAATTGGATTCGATTTCATCATTTAGCAGTACTATAATTATTTGTACTTTAAGATGCATTTATTATTGACGTCTATTTAAGAATTAGTCCGATCACGGGGGATACCCTACTACCGACCGCATGCTATCAGGATGTAGCCTACTCAGTTAGTCCTTCTTACACTTTGAGGATAATATCTAGTCAATTGTATGATAGGATCCTTATTATAAGACTCTCTTGTCTTATACGGAAGGACACTGGTCCTTCGTAGCCTATACCGTCCCTGAGCCACCCTGGCCATCCTCCCCCTTGAATAATGAATTCGATACGGCATCTAGGCTAAACCGCTCTGAGTTGCCGAGCTAACAGTTCCAGATCGTTTCGATCTGCGACATTAGTCCAGCTTCTCAAGGACACAATTTTTTCTCTCTCGCTCCATATTTATTTCTCTCTCTTCCCAAGTGTTGTAGACGGTATCCAGTTGGCCTATAGGCCTACTTTCGTTCGACTGGCCTTTCACACCGTGTGACTGTTCACCCGGCTGAGAGTGTCTCCAGTCGATCGCGTATGAGCCACCCTGCTACCGACCTCCCTCAGCCTTCCCCCCACCTCTCACCCACTTCGGTGGAGTGACGACTCGCTCACGCTACCTCAGGTAGCCGATCCGAGTCCCCCATTAGGGGGGGGGGAGATAGGTGGGAAGGACACTCGGTTGGCAGGCCTACCGTACCTTGCCTCTCTCTCTCTAGTGGAAAAGGGGGAAGCCCTGCTCGGCCGAGCCCTGGTTGGCCACCAGGCTCAGCAGAGCGGGGTACGCCTCGACCCACTATGTCATGTATCCCTCTCACTATCTTTTGAGCCCACCCTTTCCCACCCCGCTCCGGCGAACTTGGGACTCCGGTTGAAGTCGGACCCGACATCAGGATAGCTAGGCGTATTTAGATACGTGAAAAGGCACCGGCCTTTCCATGGGATTTGCATGCATGTTTTATAACACATAATATAGCATCCACATTTATATAGTGTAAGTTATTATCTTACTATATCCAGTTAATTACGACGGCAGAGTTATCAACTTCGTCATGTATTTAACTGTTCTACTCTGTTACCTCTTGCTCCTCAACCCTGTACCGGAATATTGGATTCTATCCTTCATCCCGGAGCAATGGGAACGGCTTGGAACCCTTAAATCTGTCAGATTTTATAGCTCCGGCGTCGCCGGAGCCACTGTGGAGTCATAGCAAAATCCACATTGCCTGCCTGGGATGTCACTACAGGTGTAAACGGGTCACCGGAGCTGGTGGTAACAGGGTTGCATCTTGTGTAGTATTTATGTTGATGCCGGAATTACTCCGGCGGCAATAGCATGTCACACACAACCACGGACTTGTTCCGGAAGGTTGATGATGATACTCATGTATCATTTGACTTACAGGTTACCCGTTGCCTGGAGGAAGGGTGCAATGCCATTCTCCAGGAACCCTGTGGGCACGTGGTATGCCGGGCACATGCCGGCTGCGCAGTTTGCCTGAACGGCATGGTTGTCTGGCATTACGAGAACTGCGTAGTATGCCACAACTTGGTGAAAGAAGCCACCTCCGAGGTATGTGACACGCCGGACTATACATAATGATACAATGAGAATCAATGAATTATAACATACAATATTGCACAAGAATAAGTTAATCTATAGTGTTAAGTATTAATAATAACCCCTATTACAGGGCACCCAAGCGATCCGGGACGCTGCCTTGACCACCCTGAAGGTATGGGTAGGCGGGTTTGGCCGGAATGCCAACAAGGGCCAGCCTTATATGCTGTCCCAGGACATGGCCGTGCTCATCTACCCAGGAGCTAAGAAAACATCAGCGGTGGACCCCATAGTAGCTGCCCCTCTAATCGCAAAGATCGAGGCCGCAGTATTGCCCGAGCCGGAGGAAGGTCTTGCGGAGGAAGTCGTGGGAGATGTAGCAGCCCTCGATCTGGACCGCGAGCCCATGACTGTTGACGGCATGGGCAACGGTAAGGATGGTAGCGATGCAGGTGTTGTAGGGGCTCAAGGTTTGTCCTTGAGTCCATCTTTAGTTTCTTCCTCTTCCACTTCCTTCCAGGGATTCGCCGATAGACCTCAGTCGGTCAGACCGAAGTCTACATCGGTGATCCCTAAAGTTAAGAGTAAGCTGGACTTTAAGTCCATGCAGAAGTCCCTGCCAAAGTCACCAAGCCACCGGCTCGCAATCCCGGGGCAGACAAGGCAAAGGTTACTCCCCAACTAAAGGGGCCGAGAACCAAGGTTCCGAAGGAAGAGGCTCAGCCTTCTTCCTTTGACCCTGATGCATTCTCTGCAAATATCATGCAGCAGATGGGAAACATGGTTGGGAACTTGGTCCAGTCCAAGTTCTAGGAAATGTTCGCCCAGCTGTCTACCACGCTGGAAGCATCGGGCCAATCCATCCAATCCTTGTCGGAAAGGATGGTAGCCCAGGAGAACCTGATGGCGGGTCTCCGGGATAACATGGCAACGGGACTAACACAGTCCGGACAGGTGACCCAAGCATTGCCGATGCCGGACTCATCCAACCTACCTCCATTCAAGGCTAACAACCCATGGAGGGTAGCACCACACGCCCCCTTTTTGGATGGTATGCTGACTATCGAAGGTTGCGGAACTCGAAGGCTGGAAGACTTCGAGTTCTATCCTCAAGGACTCCAGTTCCCCTTCATGGGTTACGCTCGCTTGACAGAAGCTGCCATGAGGAGGGAGGATAAGGTCCCTAAGGAAACAGTAATCCTTCCCCGGGATCAAGCCCAACAAGCTTGGCTCCTGAACTTGGAGGAATGGCAATGTACCAATACAAAGGTCACTGCATTTAAGAGCCTGTTTACGATTTTTACCGTAGACGAGGACACTCCAATGCCATTCATATCCAAAGTGGCGGAATTAACATTCCAGGCAGCCATGAAGGATGAACCTATGCCTCAGCCCCGGGAGATGGAACTGACTTCCCTTCTGCTCCCCGGATCGGCTGATTACTGGGTGGACGCACCAGCCACCTTTTCAGTAGGTAAACTCAAGCCAGACTGCGGTAACACGCTGTTCAGCGAGAGGCTACCTAGGCTGTCAGAAGCTCTGATCCAGACAGAATATAACGTTAGGATGAGACTCAGCAGATCCCTCAATTCGCTGACTATGATCGAGATGGCGTCTCTCATCTACGGAGGGGAGATGTTGTTCAAAATCATCACCAAGTCACTTCTGCATACAATGCAGTGTGACTTATATGATTTCATCATAGCTCGGCGAAATTGTAGGAAGCACGTTCTGGCGGAGGCCAAAATCTGCCATGAACCCAACAAGTTGATCGCTTCATCCATATGGGGCACGGACCTCTTTCCCGCCTCCGTCGTGAATGAGGTCTTGTTCGAAGCGTCGAGGGTCAATCAGAGCCTAAAGATTCGTTGGGGACTCGTTTCCAAACAGAAACCCGAGTCCACCGGAACGAACCCCAAAGCCAAGCAGAGGCCTAGGAAGTTCCAGCCCTTCCAGGCCCCCCAGCAGCAGACTCTGGTACAGGCGGTTCCGGTATCCCAAGTACCGCAACCATTGACGTCCAAAGCCCAGCCGCAACTTCAGTTTGTGCTGCTGACACAGCCGGCACAACAGTCCCAGGCTTCGACCTCCTTTGCTGTCTCTCCGGCCTATAATGCAACCTTTGAGACCCAAACGTTTCAAGGGTTCAATAGGTTCACCAGAGGCAGCCTAGCTAGAGGCCCCTCCTGTCACCGGGGTGCCGGAAGAGCCACCCACTGGGGCAACGGCTTCCGGGGAACACGAGGTAGCCGACCATCGGCAAACCAGTGAGGATCCCCAGGTAGGAGGGAGACTGTACCTCTACCGACACTGGTGGGGGTTCAGCAACTGGGCACAGAGCATTGTGACCAAGGGTCTGGGGTGGAGTTGGCTTCATGGTCCTCCTCCATCCAACACCTTTTACTAAAAACCAACAGCAGAATTGATAGAGTATACCCAAAAACTTCTTCAGAAAAGGGTACTATCAAGAGTCAGAAACTTAAAGTTTCAAGGGCGCTTGTTCAGCGTGCCAAAGAAAGACTCGAACAAACTAAGAATAATTCTAGACTTGTCCCATCTGAACTCATTCATTCACTGCAACAAGTTCCGAATGCTGACCGTTTCGCAGGTGCGGACCTCACTTCCTCGTGGGGCCGTCACCACCTCTATAGATCTTACAGATGCCTACTATCACACCCCAATAGCAAGACACTTCCGCCCATTCCTAGGCTTCAGACTAGGAAAGAAAGCTTACTCCTTCAGAGTAATGCCATTCGGGTTCAACATAGCGCCCAGAATATTTACAAAGTTGGCGGAAACAGTGGTCCAGGAGTTGAGAACTCAGGGAATAATGATAGTAGCCTATCTGGACGATTGGCTTGTATGGGCCACAGATGTCGAAGAATGCCACAAGGCGACGGTCAAAGTAATAAAGTTTCTGGAACATTAGGTTTCCAAATAAACAGAGCCAAGTGCCGGCTAACTCCGGAGTCATGCTTCCAATGGCTAGGAATCGGGACTTAAACTCTCATACTCTATCAATACCGCCGTTGAAGAGAAGAGAAATAGCCAAGCCACAAGACAATTTCTCAAAAACAAACAGGACGTCCCGGAGGAACCAAGAAAGAATCCTAGGTTCACTCCAATTTGCATCAGTGATGGACGTTCTACTGAAAGCCAAACTAAAGGATATAAACCGGGTTTGGCACTCAAAAGCGAACCGAAGATCCCGGGACAAGATGGCTCCCATTCCGGTGATCTTACGCAAAAGACTCCACCCCTGGACAGAAATCAAGAATCTGTCGAAGACAATATCCTTGCAATTTCCTCCGCCGGCGCTAGTGGTCCACACAGACGCCTCACTAACCGGCTGGGGTGGTTACTCACAGTACAAGAAGGTACAGGGAACCTGGTCAGTATCATTCCGCCAGCTACATATCAATGTACTAGAAGCTATGGTAGTGTTTCTTACCCTGAAAAGACTTCTACCAGCCAAGAAGACTCATATCACGCTGGTATTAGACAATGCAGTAGTAGTTCACTGCATAAACAGGGGTGGCTCCAAATTGAGCCACGTGAACCATGTCATGATAGCCATATTTGCCCTAGCAGACAGGAACAAATGGCACCTGTCAGCCACTCAACTAGCAGGAGTGAGAGACGTGGTGGCGGATGCCCTGTCACAATCCACCCTGCTAGAATCGGAGTGGACTCTGGACAAGGGGTCATTCAAATGGATCTCTCAACTGGTTCCAGGGCTTCAAGTGGATCTCTTTGCCACGGAGTCGAACCACAGACTTCCTTGTTATGTGGCCCCCAACCTGGACCCTCTGGCTTACGCCACAGACGCTATGGCCATAGATTGGAATGTTTGGAAGAGAATTTACCTCTTTCCTCCAGTGAATCTACTCCTGAAGGTCCTAAACAAGCTCAGAACTTTCAAAGGTCATGTTGCACTAGTAGCCCCCAACTGGCCCAAGAGCAATTGGTTTCCTCTACTACTGGAATTGGGACTCCGGCCTCAACGGATTCCCAATCCCAAACTGACGCAGTTGGTACAAACGCGGACTGTGTCCGCTTCCTCAGGAATTCAGAAAGCCCTAACTTTATGGATTTCATGAAGTTTGCGGCCCAGAAAGATGCCAACATCGAACCTCAAAACATCCGATTCTTAGAATCCGACAAACGAGAATCAACCTTGCGTCAATATGACTCAGCAGTAAAGAAACTAGCTATATTTTTAAAGGACTCAAATGCACAAACCATGACCACGAATCTGGCTATAACCTTTTTTAGAACCCTGTTCGAAAAAAGTTTAGCAAATCGGCACTTAAGAAGATCTTCCAATTTGGGTTCAATATTGATCTAACAGATTCGTACTTTTCATCTATTCCAAGGGCCTGTGCTAGACTTAGACCAACTGAGAGACCCAGGACGGTCTCATGGTTTTTAAATGATGTCCTTAAATAGGCTTCTAACACTAATAACGATTCATGTGATTATATAACTCTCCTAAGAAAAACGTTATTTCTAATAAGTTTAGCCTCAGGAGCCAGAATTTCTGAACTGTCAGCCCTATCTAGGGAACCAGATCATATTGAGTTTCTCCCTTCAGGAGAACTACTACTCTTGCCAGATCGTCAATTTTTAGCTAAGAATGAGGACCCACAAGATAGATGGGCTCCATGGAAGATTGTCCCACTTCCTCAGGACCCGTCCTTATGTCCAGTTAATTCCCTAAGAGCATATTTAAGCAGAACTGCCCTGATATCTTCAGGCCCTTTGTTCATTAGGGAAAAAGGTGGTACTATTTCCCTAAAAGGAATTAGGCAA
>NC_087206.1:45898989-45931489 GCF_015104395.2 Macrobrachium nipponense | reverse complement strand
AGAACACTATGAAGTACCAAAGTCAAGTAAAACACAAAAGTTCAACATACATATTCATATTACATAACATTTAGAATTTGATTACCCCAAAAAGAAAAAAGAAAAAAAAAACAAGAGAAAAATCTACTTTATGTTTAAACATAACTGCTAGAAGAATGCTGATATAATGTATGCAAATGCCATTCAAACAGTATTTAATTACATTATCCAGATAAGCAAATACTGGTCTAGCAATAAAACTTACTTACTACGTACTAGGCTCTTCCCATCAACAGCAATACAACGATTATTTTAAGATACTAAATACTATGATAAATAGTCTTGCCTGGAATGTCAGGTAAAATTAATGAAAAATACATTTTTTTTCCCAATATGATTTGGAAAACTGGTGAATTAACAGTATTTCTCCACATTCACTTACATTGTAAGATCAACTGAAATACATTTATCTATCTGAATAAGACAGATCAAAATGTTAGCTATAATTGTACATTCTAATACAAATACTGTTTTTATACATTATCACAGGTCAAAAATTAAAATAAGTGTAGGAAACAAACCCAAAATCCCAAAGGAACAAACCTAATCTATAACTCAACCATTTTCAACATCACTTGTTAACTTGTGCTATATTGGAGTAAAAATAACTTAGCACTCAAACTGTCATTCATATTAAGGAATTAACAATGTTTCTAGGTGAAGGTAGTAATCACGATAAAAGTATTAACTTAAAATCCAAATGGTGAGGATGAAGAAAAATGGCACACACATGTAGTACAATACAAACTAAGAATAAAAAGCTGGTTTGCAGTTTAAAAACCTTTTTTAAAATTTTCACAGTACCATATGTACATCAAATATTTCAAATGATCGTAATGCAATCAGAGACTCGAGTAAAGGCTACCATGGTTGTAAAGGTTTCGGCTCCAAGATTGAAAAAAAAAATAAAAAACATTCTTGATAACAGGAACTGGTAATTAATTGTAACTATGCCCCTAAAGGTCAGTGGAGATCAGCAGGTTCTTTTTGAGGACTGAGACACTACAGAGATCATTTCACTCTAGACTGATGCTGTCTGTCAATGACTGGTCTTCACCTACATATAGACTTTTATAACAGGCACATCCATAACTTTAGGCACCTGATTGTATTCCAAATTTCTCCAGCATGACAATACAATATGAATTTTATTCTTATATTAGACCCAGCACCTCCCTGACTGGGCAGATAAAGCACAGGCAAGTCTTTCACAGAGGATATCCTACACTGGCACTACTGTATATGATTTGAACTACCCAAGAGGCTAGAACTTCAGTACACACCAACCTTACAAAGAACTGCAAAAAGTGCAGTGGTGTCTTGACATCACTTTCTAGATGATACTATCACCGCTGGATGCCCCTTTCTTCTGTTTGGGGAACTCTGTTCAAATCAAGTAAGAGACTCAACTTCTACAAGTGAGAACTAAGTACTTTTCGGTGCCCTACCTAACATAATGAAGGCGGGATCTGAAGAGAGTAAATTGTGAATACGACAATTCGTGACAAACTAAAAAAACATGATATGCATGAGATCAAGTTTTCTTACCCAAATTTCTTACCTTGTCACATCCAGTTATAATTGAGTATTACTGGCTGGGACAATAATCTCTGGACAAAGGCAGCTATAAGTCTCTAACAGGGAGGAGCAGAACCTGAGAGTAATGCTTTCATAAATAAAAAGTTTGAACAGACAGATCTCTGCTAACTGAAGGGTTTGTTCTTGCTGCCTACATCAGATCTTACTTAATATATTATAACCCCTAAAAGTGTAATGCCTACATAAATGGAAAATGTCTATGATTCTGAAAAAATTAATTTTTAGGGTTTGTTTCCAGTGATGAACAACACACACTGTGGGTTGAAGCTTGAGAGTTGCAAAAAGAAAGAGAAAAGTATTGTGCATTATTCCTCAATACCCTCATCAATCATAAGTACGGTACATATGGCCAATTACAAAAGACATTACTTCAATGTGACATTCATTTTGGAATAAACACCACCATACTCAATAGCTGGTTTAATTGTTATTACCATATTCATTATTCCAAAGTGCATGCAATTTATTAAAGATGATGGTTTTTAGAGAAGTAAATCATGAGAACAGGTATAATCATTATGTCTGGTCACAGTTGCAAGTTTGGAAGATTTATCAGCATCTTCATATTCTTTAAAGGTTTTAAAGGTTATATGAGGAGAGCGCCAACATATAATATTATACCATCGTCATAAAACTTGTGTCATTAATGAAATCATACGGTTTGAAAAAAATAATTGTAAAATGTGATAATTCTGAAAGGTTTCTAAAATAACATGACTAGAATCATTACAAATTTGTGTTATATTTCAAGCAATTTTATCTGCTGACCAGTTCTACTGTAAATAAAGAAGCACAGGTATGTATTAAAAACTGGTTTGTTCATTACATATCATTGAGCCTTTATGTTTATATGCTCTTGTGTGCAGCTTATGATTGTCAAGAACATACAAAAAAAATTTATACCGTACAAGCATTTAAAGATTCACTCTTGACGAATAACCCAAGTACAAATGTGTCAGATTCATTCTCGAAGAATAATCCGAAGAGAGAGGATTTCCAATATAGTGTACTGACAAATGTTTACCATTACATTTCATAAATTCCGTTCCTTTTAGTTGTAGTTCCTTGCCTAAATTTTGTCCGCACTTTGTAATGTTACTAGGTCACTTAAAATAGAAACAAGATATGGCTCAACACTTTCAACGTTTACAGGTTTATTTTGAGATGACTTGAGAACTCTGAAGCATGTTCATTTATTAGGAACTGAAACTAAGCTTCTTAATGTACACCTGATGCCGAAACATATTTTTGCCTTCTATAATCAGACAAAGCACTTTGCTCCATATACAAAAAATACTGGGGTTACAGTGTCTCCTCAACTAATGGGGGGGGAGAGAGAGAGAGAGAGAGAGAGAGAGAGAGAGAGAGAGAGAGAGAGAGAGAGAGAGAGAGAGAGACGAGAGAGAGAGAGTAGAGAGAGAGAGAGAGAGAGAGAGAGAGAGATCCATTCCTGTGCTGCACTGTAAGTTGATTTCTACAGTAAGTCAGTTTTTCACCATTAACAGCAGCATAACTTAAGAGTTTTGGCACCATAACTTAATGTTGCATCAAGTTACAGCACTATATGTGCCATTGACTTGATGCTCAACAGCGCTTACAGCGGCGCTGCATCAAGATATGGCACTGTAAAGAGCCGTTATCAGCACTGAAAAAGCGCCGCGAGATCAAATCACCATAAGTCGGTGTCGTCAAAAGTCGAGGACTCACTGTAATTGGCAGGCTGTTCAAATTGTATGAGGTAACTTTTTTATTTGGTTTAACACTTAAATTTTTCGTTCATTCTTTTATGAAGGATAAAACCAAACCAATGAGGAACAAGAAGTCTTATTGTACTTGAAAGTTAGGCTGTATATAATACCTAAGCTAACTGGCAAGATGAAGAGGAGCAGAGTCAAAATCAGAAATATAGATTCTCTACCTGCTCTGGACTAAAAAGTGATGCCAAAATATCAGCAAACATCAAAGTCAAGGTGATCAGCCTTAACACACACTGGGAGTGGGAGTTGGGGAGAGAGAGAACCAATTTTCCTAACCCACTGTAGGCCCTAACAAAATCCAAGGGACAACTATCTATTTGAATTTCACTTTGTCAGCTGAAGACATCTTGAGATTTCATGTAAAACTTACTTTTCTCTGTCAGGTAATTTTATCAATGGCAGCAAATGGGAGAACAGAAAAGTCACTTCTTCAAATTAAGAATCAATGTGCTTGTAATAAAGGGAAAAATTCAATTCAGTTTGCCACCAACAAAAATGAGAACTGCACAAGGCTGTCCAAGAAACAATCAGATGTTTTAACCAAATTGTCTGCACACCTCCAGAGACCTCCAACAGGAGGACTTCCTAATCAATGGAAATATCTACTATTCACTAGGTAATTTTATAACTGAGTAAGATGATAAGGTACGTTACTCCCTCAAGTCTTGGAAACCAAGGATTGAAATATTTCTGCTCTTGGAAACCCAAGATTGAAATATTTTTGCTAGATTATTCAAAGCCTGGAAGACTGCAGGTAATTACTAAAACTCAGCAGAATGTTATTTTTCATTAATAATTAAAATAGACAAAGCGGGCTAAAATTCTCAACACTCATAGGGCTCATCCAAAGGGGTTCTCTCTAGATTATATATTTAAATTCATAATTTAATCATTCAAATTCAAAATAAATTGTTAATTTTTAAGATTTTAAAAAGCTGTTATGAATTTTTTGTCTGTTCTATGATTAGTTTATGCAGTCGGCAGCAAGAGTAAAAGAGGAGAATGAATAAAAGTGGCATTAAGGAAAGCCTGTGTTCCTTACTGACAAAAGATTATGATAAGACATTATCACCAGGGAGAATGTTACCTATATGACAAAGAAAAAAACTGTAAAAAACGTGACAAAAGCCAGGATGAAACTGATGTACGGGGAAAATTAGAAGGAAGTCAAAGAAGAGCACAAAAAAAATCATAATTGGTATTTAGTAATTAAGAAAAAATCAGCAGGAACTGATGTAGATACAAGATTCTGAGCAGAAGTATATGAATCATGTCTCTCAAAACATCAGTCTGATTCTAAATGGACATTATCTCAATTCTAAGTTTAGACCAGTTAGAAAGAGCGACGAAAAATACTGCTTCAAAACATTTCCTTCTTTCTGCTGTGATGACAGTCGTAATCATTTGTAGCTAAAGTTTACATTTACTTATCTGTTTCATCATTTATTTTGCCATTTAGGTACTTGCTGTAAAAGAATTCAGTGACATAATGATTTATGAAAATTTTTGGTTTGATCAAGTAGTAATGTTTGTTGCACACTTGGTTCCTTTATCTGCATCTTCATTTCCTTTTATGGCTGGCTATGTGAGCAAGGACCCACATTAGTCAAAATTTTGCCAGCCCTATGAACAAGGACCTATTTTAAAGTAATTTTCATGATTTCTCTAGTATCTGAATAACTGACACCAAAACATATTGGCTGGAGGGATCGTTCAAATTACTTCAACAGCAGAAAAGATTGCAGACAATTCTGATGTGAAAACATACTTTAATGTTCATTATATTTAGTTTTACATATGGCAAATATTGCAGCAAATCTAACACCCATGAGAAATTTGGAGCCATCTGTATTCACTTTAGTGAGCTTTTTTTTTTTAATTAATAATTGTGTTCCATTGTATGTTGTTTATGATGTGCTGGCATTTAAGTGAGATTACATCAAAATGTCAAGCATCATCCAAAGACTACTTCTGTTGGAGTGATGGTTACATTTAGATTCTGTCTCAATTGGCCAACTGCTTCAAGTGGGACACTGAGGAACATTAATTTATGAAAACATCCTAACATCCCTCATAATAATTAACAAACTTTCTGGTATGCAAATTAAATAGTAACTTGTAAAAATAAAAAAAATCCACTATAAATATCCTTCATAAATGAGATTTTAACTTTGTTCAGAACCAAAGCAAAAGAGTAAAGAAGAAGAAAAAAAAGAGAATTTTATGAGAAAACATTTGCTTACTGGGATTTTAACAGCAAAAGATTTTCAGCAAGCCCTTGAACAAGATATGAAGATCTTGATGGGACATAAGATGCCAAAAAAGCCAGAACTAACTGAAGAATACAGCAACATGAACACTTATAAAACATATGTGGTAAGAGAGACAGACATACATAAAAAAAGGTAAGTTAAATGTTAGTAAATAAAGATATAAGTTTTCATCACACACCAAAGTTCTGTAATTAATAGGGGAGCCAGAGAATTCAAGGCTTACCTTGAGATGAGAATCTCATCTCAGGATAGGAAGATCTTGTAATGGTGTTTAGTCCCTGTTCCTTCATATTGACATAGTCACTGTTCCTTCATACTGACAAAGTAAGTTATAGCAGTGCAATGGTTTAGAAATCTGCAGTAAAAATCACTTAACAATTTGTCAGAAACACTGCTTAGACAAATCCAATTTCACTTGCAATAACCATCTACAGATATATTCCACAACCATTTACAAAGAGTAGGAAAAAGGTTTAGCATCCAAATACAGTACTGTAAAGTAATAATACAGACATTCTTCACTTAATGACATACATGTCTAATGAATGTACAAACTTTATTATGGTACACAGAAAAAGAACATTGTCTAAGCTCAAGCAGTTTACAGTGGTTGAATGGTGTAAGAGTTTTATAAATTTTCATATACTGTACGTACTACATAAATAATATTTCTTTTTACTTTTCCATGGAGAGCATTTTTTCTTCTTTTAAAAAGACTATAGACCTAATGACCTAATTGCCAATCAGCCAACCCTACTACCCTTCCTGTATGTGTAGATGAAGTTGCCCTTAAGCCTACATGGGCTCATGGTAACAAGCATCATCTCAGCCACTGAAATCTCCTCAGCCTTCCACCTCCACACTCAGAAGTCCTTCCACTTTCACTTTCCTCTTTCTCCTCTGCCTCCAATGGAAAACTATGAAGATGACCAAGATTTTACCCAAGCTTAATTTGGCACACAAAATGAAAGCAAAAAATCAATTATTACATTAATGAACATTTTTTTATGTTTGTGAATCATGATTGTGTTTTTAAATCAATGATAAGTTATATCAAATGCAGTAGTCCTGTAAATGACTGGGTCTTTATACTATTAAGTCTATATGTACGTAAGCCCAGCTACATGTGCACATTCACTAAATGAAGGTAAACTATGCACTTGCATTGCTTTAGTGTCTGTCTGCAGCATCAATGTGTATGTCTATTGTCTATAGCAGTGGCATGCAAACTTTTCAGAGAGGGGGCCGCATCAGTGGGCCATGAAAAGTCAAAGGGATGCATCTTTAAAAATTGGCTGGTTCTCTTTACTATATACAACATATAGACAACATGGTTAATAAATACATGCAGATTCAGAACCCAGCCCGAGCAATTTATGGGAAAAATGTTTCTGGTTCCAATTCTGCTTTACAATTCATTTAAAGTCTGGCACAAGATTGCAGGTAGAAAATCTCATCATTGCATTTAAGTTTGTGTCTGACAACACGGACCTGGTGTTGGAATTATTTGTTTTCATGCAGGAAAAACTCTGCTCATAGATGTAAATGGAACCAAAAATAGAGAATAATCTGGCAGCAAAATTTCTTAAAACATGGAAAACACTGAACTGAGAGCAACTTGTAAAACTCTACTGGTGGTAGGAAGTGAAACATTTCCTTCAATGAATGCTCAGATTGAATGCCTAACAATTCAAGCAGGTCTATAGCATCAATGTATGGATTTACACACTCTTCACAATACCACTGGAGTTAGGTGTGCAAAGGAAGTGGTATTTAGGTGTGCAAAGGATAATGTTCAGTTTAAGAAGCTAGGAATTATTCAATAATAAAACTGACTAAAAAATTATTTTCTATTGGTAATGAATGGTGAAATATTGGTCAGGGTCACTCTTCACTTATCAACATAATTAGTTTCATGACCTAGTTGGAGGAACAGAACTCAGTCACTAAATGAAGAATGTCTGTATAAAATTAGCAATATGCAATAAAAAGATATTTGTTTTAATATAGAAAATAATCATAGTCAACTTTAAAGAAAGAAATGTTGAGATTAAAACGAATCCTTCCAGGAGTTTACTTCTGACAACTGGCTGTTTTGGTGAAACAGAAATCATCACATAAACTATAAGTTAGCCCTGGGAATTTAATCTTTCTACTTGGGGATTTTGTATGGAGAATGTTCATCAAATAATCCTCAGTTAAGCAAGTAAGAAAAAGTTTCATTTATATTGAAGTTGAATGAATGTAGCCATCTGATTTCCACCATTACTCAGCGCCCTGAAACACTCTTTCCGTTCATAATTCTAACCGACTTCTTACAGCCTTCATCAATATATCATGAGATGTGTAACCTTAAGGCCCAATTCCCTAAAATGAAAATCCAAGCCACACCTCCTTTCTATCTTAATTACTCGCATTGAATGGAACATTAAGGACCAAAATAAAAAAAATAATGTAAGGGAACCAACCAATATTTGAAAAAATAAAAAGACCTAAATAGATATGATATATGGCAACATAAAAGTGAAGTACAGAGTCCCACAACCTGAAATGTATGATTTGTATTTACTCAGTACAAAATACTGTATGATAAAATACATTAAAATATACTTTATTGAAAAAGTACTATCAAAACTGAGAAATGGCACCTTTTACCACTGATACTAGACTGTCAAAACAGAAGCAAGCTCCTTAGCCTTAAAACCTGGTCAAGGTAACACTATGAAACATCAGCCCATGGTCAGGCAGCTCCAATATTAGATGCCCATATTTCAAAACACTTAAAGGTAAATAATTTGTTCACGGTGACAGTAAACATTCAAATTAAAAAAAAATTATTTATTCTTTTGGCATCGCAATAACTATTAAAAATAACATTCATTTGCATGTTATCACAATACCTTGGTACCATATTAATTTTATTCATGTAAATAAATTAAGATAGTTGGAGTAGGCATTTAGCTTTTCGAAAGTACCAAATAACAGAACAGCTACAAATTATTTTTTTTTTTGCTAAAACTGATGCATGCAACATATATTAATCCTAGTATACATAATAGTATAGCTATATCCCAATCAATAGAAAGACTTCAACTGACCTGCCCCAGGTGGCCCCATAAATTTGAAAAAAAAAAAAAAATTATGTATTAGACTACATAAAAACAAAAAACTAATTTTTATCTCACTTGCAGTCAAGAACATTCAACAGATAATGAATTTGACAAACCAACTTACTCTTTGTACTTTGTCATACCATACTGAAGAATAATGAAAATATACAACTGAACAATTATGTTCTACAATAATTAATCTGAAATTGAAAGAAAAAAGCTAAATGAATTTCAAAAACCAAGTTTTACCACTCAAGGACAATTACAGACAACTAATGAAATTCCAAGTAACTGGCACCAGCTGAACATAAATACTGTAATTTCTAAACTTCAAATGTGAAATGGTCCCTGTGATCATGAAATATTTTAGAGCCAACAGCAGGTAAACTTGCAGTTTCTTTTCTTACCATACCAAGAATTAAACTCATATGTTGGTCACATTTGTCAAGTATGATAATCTACTGTAGTATGGTATATTCCAAATAAAAAATGTTGAAATACATTTGCAACAGAATGAACCTTCACGACAGACAAAAGCCACAACTGCATAACCCAGGGCCTCAAAAATTCTGCTCCCATCCTTAGCTAAACCAAAGTTTCACAGAACACAACAGCATTACTTTCCAGCTAGGTTTTCATGAAAATAACATTTATTTTTTTAACAGTTGGGTGGAAATAATTTTTTTTTGTACTATATATGTATCAAAATAATTATTTTCTATATATCACATATATATCTTCTGTTTATGTAAAACAAAAATTCTAAACTGACAAAAATTCATTAATATCTTACTTGAAACTCAGCTACATGCCTCCTTATGCATGATATTTTCCAACAATAAGGTAATACGTATAAGAAGATATTCCGTTACTAATATAATGTGAAACTGAGAAATTATTTGCCGCATGTAATAACAGATAAAAATATATATAAACTGATTATTTAGAAAATGCACAATAACGGAGATAAAACCTCATCACTTGAACTTCATAGCATTCAAATACTTTCACTGAAATACATCATATTTCCATCAATATTTGTATTTCTAAAACAAATGTTGAAAAATCCATACCAACCCAACAAATTCAATCTTTCTTCTCATGCCTCGGTATGTTACTGCACTTGAGATATGCTTGCATAAAGAGTATTAAGTGCACTTAAGAAGGAAATATTAAAGCTCAACATGGGGATGTAATAGTACTATATCAAACCTCTGAATCCCTTGTAGAAAATAAAATATCCTAGTCATTGCTTTTCAAACCAGTTTGAATTTATCTGGCACAGAAATTTTCTTTACACTTACTGAAAAGCTGTTGACAGGTGTGTTCAATAGTTCTTGTATTTTACTTGACAAAAAAATTATTCAATAAACTATACTAAACAAGTGATTAATCGGATTGGTACAGGATCCTGGAGATTTTATTTAATCATTAGAATAGAAAAAGTAAATAAAATAAAAATCTATTTCAAGTGAAATTTATAATTACTCCCTCAGAAGCAAAATAATTTTACAGTCATGAAAAACACCTTCAATATCCAGAATGCAAGAGATTCATGTAAAAGTAAAATACTTGACATCCCAAAAAAGTTTTATATTGTTCTTGAGATATATTCCAAACCATATAAAAAATGACAATAAGTTTTCTAATAAACAATAAACAACTTATGATCTTAAATACATGTTCTTTTCATACAAGAGATTTCTAAAATCTATAAATTCCATTAAACTATCCAGTCTAAAAACATAAAAAAAAACACTTTCAGAGGAACTGATGACACTGGTGACTTAAGAAAGATACAGTAAAATGTTCCTGAGTGCAGCCAAACTTACCAAAAGAATAGTTCCCTTTTTATTTAAATGATTCAATCAAATAAATAAGGGTAAAAATCTTCATCCAAACCAAGTTCAAATACACCAAGGTGACGCTCAAGGAAATCCTGAAAATATAACATTAACATTAATGTATGTAGTAAATAACATACTAATGTCAAAGTTACAGTACTATATTAAAAAATGGCAAACATCTGTATGGAGGAGGTCTACAAGACAATTACCTAGCAGAGGAATATTTGAAACAACTAGATGATTAACTAATAACAATAAGAATTAGAAAAATAACATAAGCATCAGTTTTACTACCTGGAAAAAGTTGTCTCCTTATTAATGCTAAAGAAACTTGACTATTTTTAACGCTATAGTCAGTGTCAACAACTAATATTATGACCTGAATCAGTTCATTTGAATATTTACCTCTCAATTAATTCTAATGTCCCATACAGCTTTAATTTTTTATGTTAGTGGTCAAGGTATCATGCGAATATAATTCTATGTAGCTTTAATAAAAGGATATGTATATTACTGTAAAACAGTAATATACATCTATGTAATGAATATTAACAAAATAAAAAAAAATATAGTAAAAACAAAAAGTAAATGTTGCACTGATCACATAAAAACCAAAATCTAAAATCAATACTGATAGCAAACGTGCAAACTCCTAAAAATTAAGGAGTTGCAATCATCACTAATATATATATGTAACTATAGTGCATAATAAATATTAAATAACGTAGTGCATTTTTGTCAGATGTGGAGAAAGTATGTACAAATACAATGAATACAGACGGCATAAATCTGCACTCAAATAATTATTATATATCACGCTGAACATACAGTTCTGCAACTCTCAATTAATTTGCTGGAAGCCTAGATGTGGTAATCTAAGGGCTTATGGGTGAAGCCAAGTCCAGCAAGAGATTAAGTTATACTGGATAGGAAAAAGAGAAATGGTGAACTTGCTTGGTGATTTGAATATGGGTGATGGAAAGGAAAAAGACTGCCAAAAAGAGCTTTAAAAGGGGGCTTGAATGTTGGAAATGCATGGTTTCAAATGAACAACCAACCACCCACAGGTTTGTCAAGTGCATTACTATAGTGGTCTGGTTAAACTTCCTGGTACTACAGAGTACTAGTAATAATTGTAAAACCCCCACCACCACCACCAAGTACAGAATATCATGCATCAACGAAGAATAAGGGGAGGATATATTTGTTGAATTATGTATTTGTAGAGCACAGTATTGTATATTGAATATACAAGTACCCTTTCTGTAATATTAATAACTGCAATTTCACTCCCTAACAAAAATCCCAATGGAAATAGAATTGGAGAAATGACTAATTTACAAGCTTTAAATTGCCTGGCAAGTTAGTACAGGCTGAAGTATAATGACATCCATAACCCCCTGTAATACCAAATACCCGATCTGATTCCCATACAGATGCGCTGTTAAAGACATCACATCCTTTCAACTCTGTTTTTTCACTGATTCCATACATTGCTTCAGTACTGCAGTGATACTAGTGGTATTTAAGCCAAGATGAAGCATGATATGCTTCCTGTTTATGGGAAAAACAATTCTTGACATTGCTGAAATAGAAAAATGATATTGTTATGATACAATAAAGTTTCATACATACTTACCTGGCAGATATATACTTAGCTATAGACTCCGTCGTCCCCGACAGAAATTCGAATTTCGCGGTACACGCTACAGGTAGGTCAGGTGATCTACTGGCCTGCCGCTGGGTAGCAGGAATAGGAACTATTACCTTCTAAGGACAGATTTTATCTTCCACCTGTCTCCTGCGGGGAGGCTGGGTGGGCCATAATCGTATATATCTGCCAGGTAAGTATGTATGAAACTTTATTGTATCATAACAATATCATTTTCATACATTCAACTTACCTGTCAGATATATACTTAGCTGATTGGCACCCATCGGTGGAGGGCAAGAGACAGCTATTTACTGATTAGACGGGTAAACAACATACGTTGTAGGTAATAAATAAATAAAACCTTGGTTCCTATGTGTTTCGACGAAGGGTCGACTTCCTAGCTATTGCTAGTAGTCTGCTTCGTCTCAAGAGCCTCAGCGAGGATGTGACCTATGGCTAAAAGTTCTTGTAGATCTGTCAATAGGGTCTTATCCACTTACTTGACAGAATCTAGTGGGCATTTGTCAATGGGGTCTTATCCACTTACATGATAACACACCTATGCCTACTGGCATAATTAAGGAGCACAACACCGATCCCCATCACCTGATCCTAACACGAGGGTTTGTGCTTAATTTGAAAAGAGCTATCCCCAAACTCATTTCAAATAACCCAAAGAAAATAGTATACTTATGTTAAAATAAAATTTTTTAACTCACTAGTTAAGGATCAGTGTCGGCTCCCTATCCCAGCAACGTATCCGTAGACACGTAACCAAGAGAGAAGGATCTCTCATAGGTCAACTTGACCTCCTTCGTGCAAAGAGAAGACAACACAGAGTTGCATCTCCTGTAAATTACAGCTAATATGTCTCTCACGACATATTGTTATGGAAAGAACAAGAATTGTTAAAAGCTCGCACTTCAAGCGCTTTTAATTCTCAGCTGTTTGAAGGAATCATCAAGTTACTTAAGAAGTGCTTTAGAGATCACACTGTTCCAAAGAAGACCAGGGCTTTCTTTGAAATTGATCTCTTCTGGATGAAGCCTAGAGCCTGGCTTGCGCCTGGCTGGCGCCTCGCGCTTGGCTGGCGCATGTTGCTTGCCTGGCGCCTGGCTAGCGCCTTGCGCCTGTCTGGAGCCTGGCGCCTGGCTGACTTCTCCCCACTTGCTGGAGCTTCGAGCTTGTTAAGAGTCTCGAGGAAAACTGGCGATGTCCACATCGGACACTTTTTCTGATTTGTTTGCCTCTAGCGCATCTGCGCCAGGTTGGAGGCCCGCTCCTTCTCCTCATCAGACAATGACAGTGTTTATTTGGACTGTCTCCCTCTGGCGTCTTTACGCCTGTTCTGGTATTTTGGCGCCTGATTGGCGCTACATTGTCCGAAAGTCCTGAACATCCACAATCGTTTTTTATCCAGGAGACTAGGAGACTGGAGAAGGGTGGAAGTTCTTTCACTTTGAGCTTTTAGTCTCTCCGGCAAGGGGAGATGACTTTTAGTCAGCTACATCCAGTAAACGATAGGAAATCTAACAGTCCTAGAGACAAGTCTTCCTCCGAGGAGGATCCTTCTTGAATACTTCCGTTGCTAACGAGCTCTCTTCCTACATGTTGAGGAGTTTTCTCGTTGCAGATTCTTCCCTATCCTTGCCCGAAGGAAGGGAAGGAGCCTGGAAGTTTAAGGAGAGACTGAGCTGAAATTGGGAGGACTCCTGATTTCTAGCTCTTTAATGTATCTCTCTGAACCTTCTGGGAAGTAGTTTGAGCCCTCATTGCATTCCAAAGACACTGTCAGCAAACGTTTAAACCTTTTCTTCCTCTGTAGATGAAAACGTAAATACATTGCCTGGACAACGAATCCTCTATCTGAAAGCGTTGATTCAGGAATAAAAGGGCAAGAACCCATTGCCGAGTCTTTATAGAATTTGATTCCAGATTCCAAAGCCCAAAATTTCACTTGTCCTTTTGGTCGTTTAGGACCAAGAGAAACATTTGATGAGGAGCAGTTCCATCTTGTCAGAACACGGAATCTGAGGCCCATAATAGGATCCCATTCTAAGTATAAGATCTCCTACTCTTGTCGTATAGAGGTATTGTATAAGATCCCGAAGATCTTAATTCTCTGCTATCTCTAATACTCTTTGTCGAGACAGAGTATATCCTTTTACTGTGTTCATTGATAGCAGAAAATACCAAGGTGATTCTTCCCTCTGAAAGGGAAGAAAACCACTATGTGGTTCACAGAGGTATCGGAAGAGGACAGTTTCCCCCTTCCCTCTAGCACGATCTGCAGCAACTCTATGTCTTTAGCATATTTGAAGGAGTTATCAAACTTCTCTTGAAAAATCCTCTCATTCACGTTTACTTCTGGTCAGTCTGCACGCAGACAGACTCAGAGTAGATAGGTTTTTCAGGTCCATTATTTATAATAGATTCCGATAAAATCTCTACTCTTAGAAAAGCCTTCCGACACATGCTGAGAGAAGAACGTGACCTCTGTGAATCAAACCTCTCTATGGCCAAAACGAGGCATTCACCTTCTTCCTTTGATGCCCATTTATCTTAATATCTGTTAAGAATATATATAACTAGGGGAAAAAAGACTAAAGTTTATTCCCCTATTTAAATTAAAGATGGCATATCTTGCTACCCCTCTTGTTTCAAGGAAAAGGAAGCAGTCTATAGGAAGCTCGTTCGTCTTCTACCTTGCGAAGAGATCTGTGAATACTTCCCACAGGTTCTCACAACTCTTTCCAATAAATGTTAAACATACGTTAACAGTTATTATCGTCGATCGAGAAGGTTCACACGGACGTGCAAAATCTTGCATCGAACCTGGTAAGGATCGTTACATTCCGTGCCTGTTTCCAATAGGTTCACTTTTGTTAATGCGAACAGGGGCGAAAAAAGAGATTCTCGATGCTTCTTGCGATATGAGAGAGTCGTGGAATTGGTCTAAATGATTAAAATCCATCATTTTATCGTTTCCTGAAAGCGACCCTTTTCCGATTAGACGGGTAACGAAATCAGGAACGAATTTTGCCGTTACCGAGCCTGCTGTCTGAAAGGCTACTGGACTCTTAGGTTAATAACTTGCTAAATGAGAAATTATCTTGGTTGGTGCTTCAGCGCCAAACTGGCGCTTCTGGTGCTTCATTGCGCCAGGCTGGTGCCTCTGGCGCATTGCGCCAGGCTGGCGCTTCTCGCAATTTTGCGCCAGGCTAGCGCTTCTGGCGCATTGCGCCAGGTTGGCACTTCTGGCGCTTTGCGCCAAGTTGGTGCTTTCTTCTAATTCTCTTTATTATGTTATGTGCCAGAACATCTGTGCCTTTATGGTACCCGACATCCTTACACATGTTAATTCCGTTCTTAGTAGGAAAAAAATCTTATATACGCAGTATAGTCCATTCAGGGAAACCATTTCTGCCACGAAGAGAATGTTTCCCATCCCACTCATCCATCTTCTCTTGAGCAATATCCGATTCTAAAAAGGTTGTGTGCGTTTCTCGAAAGACTTGACCATACCGTAGTCTTAAAGTGAATTCTCTACTACATCCATCTTCTCACTAAGCATGTATTCTAATAAGCCATGCTTTCGTAAGCATGAGAGCATTATATAATATAATGTTCTGCTGCGTTAGAATCCTTTAATAATGTTACCTACGGTAAACAGCATTGAAAGGTTAGTATCTTTCTTATTGAAAGCTTCTTAGCAAAAGGCAGACAATATTTTATTTATGTTAGCTTAACTATCCCCTGTAACCGACTATTCATAACAGAGAACTGGATGGTACTGTATCGGCCTTACAATGACAGCCCGGCCGACTCGTTCGCTGCCTGGCTGCATTCATCATGAGTTGCCAGTTACTTCATTTAATGAAGGAATATAATAAAATTATTCTCGAGCCTAAGGAAGCTCTCAATAATGTAAATTTAAGCCAAACAACCTTTGTTAAATACCGAAGCTAAGTAGGTATTGTCGTAACAAACCTTTTAAGCGAAGTCCATACCAGGAAAATCCTGTAAGGATATAGATAATTCCGTAGCGAACCACAAAGGCAACTATGGTATGCGTATATGACTTGTCATTCAGTAGTCGTTTCTTACTACATTCTTTCCTCTCCGATGCAGAGAGAGAATGGAAATCTTGCCCTCTTCGTTCTTTTCATCAATAAACACGAATTAGTATTAGTCGAAAGAGATCGCCATGAAAACCCTAGGATCGAAGAGAATCCCTCAAATTTTTAATCTCTTAGATATAAGGCCGTATTCTACGCCTCTATTATCTGGAAGAGCCTTTAATCAATGAATGAGAGCTTGTACGAATCTTGTTCAATTTGCAAACGATTGCCACTGTTTCTGTAAATGGTTGGTTGCATTATTTTAGAAGGGGGAAGATTTTAATATCGTCTTATTAGTAATGAACTAATTTTTTCCAATAAAAAAAAAAAGGTCGCTAAGGTCTTATAACTGAGAGACCTGCCCCCTTATTGGCTTCCAATTCCGATCTATCTTCCATTTCCTGTCCATCAAGTTGGGAGAAGAATGAGCAACCGGAGGAGAGCGCCTGCTTTCGTAAGGTGAAGAGCTTTTAGCAGTACCGACTAACTTGACAAGGGCTACGGCCGCCTGTGCTACATCTTGAGTCCCTGCCAGGAAAAGGCCGAACTTGCTCTTCCCTTTATTGAATTAAGACTATCCTGACAAGGGCGACGGCCGCCTGTGCGACAACTCCCGTCCCTATCAGGAGAAGCCTTGAATGTCTTTCACCTTTCGCCTGGAGGACTCCTGGTGGTTGTCAGGCTCTTCTTGTAGGAGAAAGTGCCTGGCTCTAAGTAGGAGTATCTTGCCTAGAATACTCCTGGCGCCTGGAAGGAGTATCGTGCTCGGAATACTCCTGGCGCCTGGCAGGAGTATTGCGTTCCGAATACTCCTGGCGCCTGGGAGGAGTATTGCGTTCCGAATACTCCTGGCGCCTGGGAGGAGTATCGTGATCTGAGTACTCCTGGCGCCTAGCAGGAGTATCGCGTTTCGAATACTCCTGGCGCCTAGGAGGAGTATCGTGATCAGAATACTCCTGGCGCCTGGGAGGAGTATCGAGCTCAGAATACTCCTGGGGCCTAGGAGGAGTATCGTACTCAGAATACTCCTGGATCCTGGCAGGAGTATCGCGTTCCGAATACTCCTGGTGCCTAGGAGAAAAAATCTTGCTCGAAATACTCCTGGCGCTTGGCCTGGAGTATCGCGTTCCGAATACTCCTTGCGCCTAGAAGGAGTATCGTGCTCGGAATACTCCTGGCGCCTGGCAGGAGTATCTCGTTCCGAATACTCCTGGCACCAAGGAGGAGTATCGTTGCTCGAAATACTCCTGGTGCTCCGAATAAGCTAGAACCTTAAAAGTTATTATATGTGTTTAATCACTAAACGAGATTGATAATCATTTGATCAACAAATATTCTTTAATATCTAATTCGTTCTTCCCCGAATAGATATATTTTCATATAAATGTACCGATGAGGAATTTGTTGAAAAAAAAAAAAATCATTTCAAACCCCCATGGGATAGAGCCCCCGTTTTGTTGTACGGGGGACGAAAACAGGATAGGGCAATGCCTCTACCACCACTGCTATCGAATGATACATCATAGTTTTAGCAGTCCTTTTTTGAGGTTCTAATACCCATGACGAGATTATCTTGCATCTTCATTTAATCTACGCCGTTGAATCTTTCTTCTCCTTATTCGTCGAGACGATAATAATAAGGGGAACACATTGAATTAGGATGCCTTTCCAATGGCTATCCCTGGCAGTCTGGGACTTTCTACAGAACCTGCCGAGGGGACGCCTGATCAGTGGGGATTCTCCATAACCTCCGTAAGGCTTTCGACATTCCTTCTCCTCTGGGCCTGTGAGCTTGGAAGAGGTCTAGACCTGGGAGCGTGACAGAGCCGATCAGACGCACCCTCTATTGCAATGGGGAACACTATATTCACTTCTTACCTTTTAAGAGCTCGCATTTGAGCTACATCTATTTATCTTCAATTTGCAAATATGAAATTGTAGATTCTGTGAAGTAAGAAGGTGATGAGGATGCAACAACTACTAGTACTGTTAATACTCTAATTGCTCGTTAACACAAGAGCTAATAAAGCTTCTAAAGGAAGCGTATATAGTTACTTCTCTGACTTCCCCAACTAGGAAGAAAGATATACATTTCCTCAATCAATTTCTAACACTTATTTGTATTAATGAATAAATATAAGTAATTCCCTTTCTTGAAAGTGTTGAGTATCTACCGAAAACTTCGGTAGTTACACGTAATGTAATCTTCGAAATTTTCGAAGTTAATTTTATCAAAAAATTACTAAAAGTTAACAAAAGCGTATGCCGAACCAAAGATCCATTACTTCCCTGTAAAAGTTAGCCCAGAAGATCAATGGCGAAGAAACACGAAAATCAAATCAGGAGGGAAAGCAAACGTATTGTTTACATTCCCAGCGACAGAGAAAATCTGTCCTTAGAAGGTAATAGTTCCTATTCCTGCCACCCAGCGGCAGGCCAGTAGATCACCTGACCTACCTGTAGCGTGTGCCGCGAAATTCGAATTTCTGTCGGGGACGACGGAGTCTATAGCTAAGTATATATCTGACAGGCAAGTTGAATGTATGAAAACAAATACTATGTGGAGAGAGTCGTTCGATCTAAACAATTCTTGACATTGCTGAAATAGAAAAACAAATACTATGTGGAGAGAGTCGTTCGATCTAAACTTTTCAAGAAACTGCCATTTTATGTTTAATTTTGAATTTTTAACATTTCTTTTTAAAAAATTGTAATTTCATATCAAATTTGAATTTTCATGTCATTAAACACCAATTATTAACTAGAGAAATAAGATTTCAACAATAATTATAATGTGAACTAAGATATGAATTTTTCATTCATCTCACTCCATGTTGAACTAAACTTTTGCTATTTAACCTTGGGAAAACAGGGCATTTTTTATAACCATTGCTCAAGTGATATCAGATCTGTTCATTTTGTTCTGCAAGTTAACTTTTCATTGACGATGTAACTTGTATTTCTATATAGGCTACCTGTGGTAGTTAAGGGTTAATTATTATCTCATTTTAGTTTCTGTCTATATCATTCATTTTCTACCTATCCGTATATTGATAAGAAAGCTTAGTAAATAAAGTATATTTTTTTTTTGTACAAAATGTTACTGTCACAAGAAGTGCAGCATTTGGCAAGTCAAAATATTTAGGTTTTAGGCACTAATAGGTAAAAAAACAATCTATTAATGATTGTAATAACTCACATTTTCATTCAATTTCCGTAGTTTTGCACATATAAAATCTAAGGGGTTAAAACACCAAGTAAAAAGTGAATTTCAAGAGTACAACCTCATTTCTGGGCTCAGCCTGTGTCGCTCCGTGAAATGGTTCCTTTTGCACTCATTTCTAAGGTATAAGTAATGCTACAAATACCAGAGAAAAAGCTACATGGTAGTGCCAGAGTATTCTGGCTCTCTCCTCTCACCTTTATTCAAGGTGTCGGTATGGTATCTGGAGCGAGTGACACCACTACCAGAGGTCCCTTGCCATTTAGTCTCTTCCTTCCTCAATATCCCTCGTCTACAGAGGAGCTGATCTAAGCCCCCGCTACCCGCTACTACTACAACTAGCGCCTTTGTTTTCATTCCTTTCGATAGCACTGTTTACACTGCACGCGTTCTTTCTTTGTGCTGTGTTTTTCCATCTGGAATTCTTTGACAATTCATCATGGAACGTCAAGCTCTTGCTGCATCCAAGTTAAGTACTGCAATTAATGTTTGAGATCATTTTGAGAGTGCGTTTGGCATGATAAGACAATTTATATTAGGTTATATGCGGGAGCAGCAGCCCGAGCGTTGCCGTTCCCGCGCCGCCATTTCATGGCTCACCAACTGCGTGATGCTGTGCTAATATCGTGTACCAATTGGTCTCCCATACTAATTGGATTCGATTTCATCATTTAGCAGTACTATAATTATTCGTACTTTAAGATGCATTTATTATTGATGTTTATTTAAGAATTAGTCCGATCACGGGGGATAGCCTACTACCGAACCGCATGCTATCGGGATGTAGCCTACTCAGCTAGTCTTACAATTGAGGATAGTATCTAGTCAATTGTATGATAGGATCCTTATTGTAAGACACTCTTGTCTTATACGGAAGGACCCTGGTCCTTTCGTAGACTATAATCGTCCCTGAGCCACCCTGGCCGTCCTGCCCCTCGATTAATGAATTCGATACGGCATCTAGGCTAAGCCACTCTGAGTTGCCGAGCTAACAGTTCCAGATCGTTTCGATCTGCGATATTAATCCAGCTTCTCAAGGACACAATTCTTTCTCGCTCCATACTTATTTCTCTCTCTTCCCCCGTGTTAGGACAAGATAGTTATGTTATGTGTTGCTATGTTTGTTGTAGATGGCATCCAGTTGGCCTATAGGCCTACTTTCGTTCGACTGGCCTTTCACACCACGTGACTGTTCACCTGGCTGAGAGCGTCTCCAGTTGATCGTGCACGAGCCACCCTGCTACTGCCCACCCCCCCTCAGCCTTCCCACCCCCTCTCACCCACTTCGGTGGAGTGACGACTCGCTCACGCTACCTCAGGTAGCCGATCCGAGTCCCCCATTAGGGGGGGGGGGGGGGGGGGGTGGGGGGGGAGTAGGTGGGGGAGGACACTCGGTTGGCAGGCCTACCGTACCTTGCCTCTCTCTCTCTAGTGGAAAAGGGGGAAGCCCTGCTCGGCCGAGCCCTGGTTGGCCACCAGGCTCAGCAGAGCGGGGTACGCCTCGACCCACTATGTCATGTATCCCTCTCACTATCTTTTGAGCCCACCCTTTCCCACCCCGCTCCGGCGAACTCGGGACTCCGGTTGAAGCCGGACCCGACATTGGGAAAGCTAGGTGTATTTAGATACGTGAAAAGGCACCGGCCTTTCCATGGGATTTGCATGCATGTTTTATAACACATAATATAGCATCCACATTTATATAGTGTAAGTTATTATCTTACTATATCCAGTTAATTACGACTGCGGAGTTATCAACTTCGTCGTGTATTTAACTGTTCTACTCTGTTACCTCTCGCTCCTCAACCCTGTACCGGAATATTGGATTCTATCCTTCATCCCGGAGCAATGGGAACGGCTTGGAACCCTTAAATCTGTCAGATTTTATAGCTCCGGCGTCGCCGGAGCCACTGTGGAGTCAAAGTTGAATCTCCATTGCCTGCCTGGGATGTTACTACAGGTGTAAATGGTCACCGGAGCTGGTGGTAACAGGGTTGCATCTTCTGCAGTATATATGCTGACGCTGGAGTTACTCTGGCGGCAATAGCATATCGCACACAACCACAGACTTGTTCCGGAAGGTTGATGATACTCATGTATCATTTGACTTACAGGTTACCCATTGCCTGGAGGAAGGGTGCAACGCCATTCTCCAGGAACCCTGTGGGCACGTGGTATGCCGGGCACATGCCAGCTGCGCAGTTCGCCTCAACGACATGGTTGTCTGGCATCACGAGTAACTGTCGTCGTATGGGCCAACAAACACCACCGCCCCTTGGTGGAAATGAAAGTCACCTGCGAGGTATGTGACGCCGGACTATACATAATGATACAATGAGAATCAATGAATTATAACATACAATATTGCACTAGAATAAGTTAATCTATAGTGTTAGAATTAATAATAAACCCCTATACAGGGCACCAGGCGATCCAGGACGCTGCCTTGGCCACCCTGAAGGTATGGGTAGGCGGGTTTGGCCGGAACGCCAACAAGGGCCAGCCTTATATGCTGTCCCAGGACATGACCGCGCTCATCTACCCAGGAGCTAAGAAGGCATCAGCGGTGGACCCCATAGTAGCTGCCCCTCTGATCGCGAAGATCCAGGCCGCAGTATTGCCCGAGCCGGAGGAAGGTCTTGCAGAGGAAGTCGAGGGAGATGTAGCAGCCCTCGATCTGGACCGCGAGCCCATGACTGTTGACAGCATGGGCAATGGTAAGGATGGTAGCGAGGCAGGTGTTGTAGGGGCTCAAGGTTTGTCCTTGAGTCCATCTTTAGCTTCTTCCTCTTCCACTTTCTTCCAGGGATTCGCCGATAGAACTCAGTCGGTCAGACCGAAGTCTACATCGGTGATCCCTAAAGTTAAGAGTAAGCTGGACTTTAAGTCCATGCAGAAGTCTCTGCCAAAGAAGTCAGGAACCAGCTGAGTCACCAAGCCACCGGCTCGCAATACCGGGGCAGACAAGGCAAAGGTTACTCCCCAACTAAAGGGATCGAGAACCAAGGTTCCGAAGGAAGAGGCTCAGTCTTCTTCCTTTGACCCCGATGCATTCTCTGCAAATATCATGCAGCAGATGGGCAACATGGTTGGGAACTTGGTCCAGTCCAAGTTCTAGGAAATGTTCGCCCAGCTGTCTACCACGCTGGAAGCATCGGGCCAATCCATCCAATCCTTGTCGGAAAGGATGGTAGCCCAGGAGAACTTGATGGCGGGTCTCCGGGATAACATGGTAACGGGACTAACACAGTCCGGACAGGCGACCCAAGCATTGCCGATGCCGGACTCGTCCAACCTACCTCCATTCAAGGCTAACAACCCATGGAGGGTAGCACCACACGCCCCCTTTTTGGATGGTATGCTGACTATCGAAGGTTGCGGAACTTGAAGGCTGGAAGACTTCGAGTTCTATCCTCAAGGACTCCAGTTCCCCTTCATGGGCTATGCTCGCTTGACAGAAGCTGCCATGAGGAGGGAGGATAATGTCCCTAAGGAAACAGTAATCCTCCCCCGGGATCAAGCCCAACAAGCTTGGCTCCTGAACTTGGAGGAATGGCAATGCACCAACACAAAGGTCACTGCATTTAAGAGCCTGTTTACGATTTTTACCGTAGACGAGGACACTCCAATGCCATTCACATCCAAAGTGGCGGAATTAACATTCCAGGCAGCCAAGAAGGATGAACCTATGCCTCAGCTCCGGGAGACAGATTTGACTTCCCTTCTGCTCCCCGGATCGGCTGATTACTGGGTGGACGCACCAGCCACCTTTTCAGTAGGTAAACTCAAGCCAGACTGCGGTAACACGCTGTTCAGCGAGAGGCTACCTAGGCTGTCAGAAGCTCTGATCCAGACAGAATATGACGCTAGGATGAGACTCAGCAGATCCCTCAATTCGCCGACTATGACAGAGATGGCGTCTCTCATCTACGGAGGGGAGACGTTGTTCAAAATCATCACCAAGTCACTTCTGCATACAATGCAGTGTGACTTATATGATTTCATCATATCTCGGCGGAATTGTAGGAAGCACGTTCTGGCGGAGGCCAAAATCGCCATGAACCCAACAAGGTGATCGCTTCATCCATATGGGGCACGGGCCTCTTCCCGCCTCCGTCGTGAATGAGGTCTTGTTCGAAGCGTCGAGGGTCAATCGGAGCCTAAAGATTCGTTGAGGACTCGTTTCCAAACGGAAACCCGAGTCCACCGGAACAAATCCCAAAGCCAAGAAGCCAAGAAGAGGCCTAGGAAGTTCCAGCCCTTCCAGGCCCCCCAGCAGCAGACTCTGGTACAGGCGGTTCCGGTATCCCAAGTACCGCAACCATCAACGTCCAAAGCACAGCCGCAACAGCAGTTTGTGCTGCTGACACAGCCGGCACAACAGTCCCAGGCTTCGACCTCCTTTGCTGTCTCTCCGGCCTATAATGCAACCTTTGAGACCCAAACGCTTCAAGGGTTCAATAGGTTCGCCAGAGGAAGCCGAGCTAGAGGCCCCTCCTGTCACCGGGGCACCAGAAGAGCCACCAACCGGGGGCAAAGGCTTTCGGGGAGCACGAGGTGGCCGACCATCGGCAAACCAGTGAGGATCCCCAGGTAGGAGGGAGACTGTACCTCTACCGACACTGGTGGGGGTTCAGCAACTGAGCACAGAGCATTGTGACCAAGGGTCTGGGGTGGAGTTGGCTTCAAGGTCCTCCTCCATCCAACACCTTTTACCAAAAACCAACAGCGGAATTGATAGAGTATACCCAAGAACTCCTTCAGAAAAGGGTACTATCAAGAGTCAGAAACTTAAAGTTTCAAGGGCGCTTGTTCAGCGTGCCAAAGAAAGACTCGAACAAACTAAGAATAATTCTAGACTTGTCCCATCTGAACTCATTCATTCACTGCGACAAGTTCCGAATGCTGACCGTTTCGCAGGTGCGGACCTCACTTCCTCGTGGGGCCGTCACCACCTCTATAGATCTTACAGATGCCTACTATCACATCCCAATAGCAAGACATTTCCGCCCATTCCTAGGCTTCAGACTAGGAAAGAAAGCTTACTCCTTCAGAGTAATGCCATTTGGGCTCAACATAGCGCCCAGAATATTTACAAAGTTGGCGGAAACAGTAGTCCAGGAGTTGAGAACTCAGGGAATAATGATAGTAGCCTATCTGGACGATTGGCTCGTATGGGCCACAGATGTCGAAGAATGCCGCAAGGCGACGGACAAAGTAATAAAGTTTCTGGAATATTTAGGTTTCCAGATAAACAGAGCCAAGTCCCGGCTAACTCTGGAGTCACGCTTCCAATGGCTAGGAATCCAGTGGGACCTAAACTCTCATACTCTATCAATACCACTGTTAAAGAGAGGAGAAATAGCCAAGGCCACAAGACAATTTCTCAAAAACAAACAGACGTCCCGGAGGAACCAGGAAAGAATCCTAGGTTCACTCCAATTTGCATCAGTGACGGACGTTCTAACGAAAGCCAAACTAAAGGATATAAACCGGGTTTGGCGCTCGAAAGCGAACCGAAGATCCTGGGACAAGATGGCTCCCATTCCGGTGATCTTACGCAATAGACCCCGCCCTTGGCCAGAAATCAAGAATCTGTCGAAGACAATATCCTTGCAATTTCCTCCGCCGGCGCTAGTGGTCCACACAGACGCCTCACTAACCAGCTGGGGTGGTTACTCACAGTACAAGAAGGTACAGGGAACCTGGTCAGTATCATTCCGCCAGCTACATATCAATGTACTAGAAGCTATGGCAGTGTTTCTTACCCTGGAAAGACTTCTACCAGCCAAGAAGACTCATATCAAGCTGGTATTAGACAATGCAGTAGTAGTTCACTGCATAAACAGGGGTGGCTCCAAATCAAGCCACGTGAACTATGTCATGATAGCCATATTTGCCCTAGCAGACAGGAACAAATGGCACCTGTCAGCCACTCAACTAGCAGGAGTGAGAGACGTGGTGGCGGATGCCCTGTCACGATCCACCCTGCTAGAATTGGAGTGGACTCTGGACAAGGAGTCAATCAAATGGATCTGTCAACAGGTACCAAGGCTTCAAGTGGATCTCTTTGCCACGGAGTCAAACCACAGACTTCCTTGTTATGTGGCCCCCAACCTGGACCCTCTGGCTTACGCCGCAGACGCTATGGTCATAGATTGGAATGTTTGGAAGAGAATTTATCTCTTTCCTCCAGTGAATCTACTCCTGAAGGTCCTGAACAAGCTCAGAACTTTCAAAGGTCACTTGGCACTAGTAGCCCCCAATTGGCCCAAGAGCAATTGGTTTCCTCTACTACTGGAATTGGGACTCCGGCCTCAACGGATTCCCAATCCCAAACTGATGCAGTTGGTACAAACGCGGACTGTGTCCGCTTCCTCAGGAATTCAGAAAGCCCTAACTTTATGGATTTCATGAAGTTTGCGGCCCAGAAAGATGCCAACATCGATCCTCAAAACATTTGATTCTTAGAATCCGACAAACGAGAATCAACCTTGTGTCAATATGTCTCAGCAGTAAAGAAACTAGCTATATTTTTAAAGGACTCAAATGCACAAACCATGACCACGAATCTGGCTATAACCTTTTTTAGAACCCTGTTCGAAAAAGGTTTAGCAGCAAATACAATTACTACTACCAAATCGGCACTTAAGATCTTCCAATTTGGGTTCAATATTGATCTAACAGATTCGTACTTTTCATCTATTCCAAGGGCCTGTGCTTAGACTTAGACCAACTGAGAGACCCAGGACGGTCTCATGGTTTTTAAATGATGTCCTTAAATTGGCTTCTGACACTAATAACGATTCATGTGATTATATCACTCATATAATCCCCTAAGAAAAACGTTATTTCTAATAAGTTTGCCATCAGGAGCCAGAATTTCTGAACTGTCGGCCCTATCTAGGGAACCAGATCATATTGAGTTTCTCCCTTCAGGAGAACTACTACTCTTGCCAGATCGTCAATTTTTAGCCAAGAATGAGGACCCACAAGATAGATGGGCTCCATGGAAGATTGTCCCACTTCCTCAGGACCCGTCCTTATGTCCAGTTAATTCCCTAAGAGCATATTTAAGCAGAACTGCCCTGATATCTTCAGGCCCTTTGTTCATTGGGGAAAAAGGTGGCACTATTTCCCTAAAAGGAATTAGACAACAAATTTTGTACTTTATAAAACAAGCTAACCCGGAATCTTTTCCACGGGCACATGATGTTAGGGCAGTAGCCACCTCAATTAATTATTTTCAACATATGAATTTTGACGATCTCAAGAAGTACACAGGCTGGAAGTCCCCGACAGTATTTAAACGCCACTACTTAAAGTCATTAGAGACCCTTAAATTCCCAGCAGTGGCAGCTGGAAACATAGTTTCCCCTGATACTGCTTAAAACATTAATAAGTAGTTATTCAGCCTATGGCTCTCTTTGCATCTCTCTCTCTCCTACCTGCCTCGTTAGCATTCTTACCGTAGTTTGGTCGTTACTGGGTTTTATACTTTACCTTGGATGGCACTTTCTATGTATACTGATGATTTGGACTGTATATATTTGTATCTGGGTCTAATTTCTGTATATTATATTCTTGTTAATTGGTGTGTATTACTTTAAGCTAATTGTTTGGTTATTTAACCCTGTTGTGTAGATAAGTTTGATTTTAAGGATCATTAAAACGATTACCTGTTTCATACCTTTATTGATTATTGTAGGATTAATGATCTAGATTATAGTATTTAATCCTAATCTTGTTTTAATTTACCTTATATTAATTAATTATCTGCACTAACTTTCCAAGCTGGTGGACCAATTCTTTGTTACTATTTCTCGGAGCGACACAGGCTGAGCCCAGAAAAGGGATTTTGACGAAGGAAAAATCTATTTCTGGGCAATGACCTGTGTCACCCAGTGAAACCCACCCCTTCTCATTCTTCCGCACCCTATCTGGCCCAAGCTTGGTGCTATCTACAGGAATGAAAACAAAGGTGCTAGTTGTAGTAGTAGCGGATAGCGGGGCCTTAGATCAGCTCCTCTGTAGACGAGGGATATTGAGGAAGGAAGAGACTAAATGGCAAGGGACCTCTGGTAGTGGTGTCACTCGCCTCAGATACCATACCGACACCTTGAATAAAGGTGAGAGAGCCAGAATACTCTGGCACTACCATGTAGCTTTTTCTCTGGTATTTGTAGCAATACTTATACCTTAGAAATGAGTGCTAAAGGAATCATTTTACTGGGCGACACAGGTCATTGCCCAGAAATAGATTTTTCCTTCGTCAAAATCCCTTTTTTCCTATCAGATGACATCATAAGGAACAAAATAAAAGCAATTTCATCTTGTTCTAAAGATTTGGTCCTTTGACCACAGCACTATTTTAATAAAGTATGCTTGAGAGAGGGTCTGCTGCCTAATTATTACTATTAATTATTATCAATATCTGATGAGGTTAGGAGAGCCCTGGGGAAGAAAATTGGAAAAGCCACAAACCATTAAGGTTCACAACTAATTTTCTAAAAAGCACTGTAAATTTAGTCATTAATGAGTTTACAACAATATATGACATAAAAAATAGATGGAATTGACAATGCAAGAAAAAAGTACACAAACAATATTATTATTATTGTTGTTATTGTTATTGTTCAGCGATACTTTGCGCCCTTGGACACGAAGCCCCAACTAGAGGACTCCGAAAGTGATAAAGAACCAACCAACGCTTGACTAAGAACCCCTTGCAAGAAGAAACTAACTGCACTTTGGAAATGGAACAAGATGGGCACCTAGGGGAAACCAAATAAGATTCTCGTAAGAGGTAAAAGTTCCTCAATATGTGACAAATAAACTTTGAGAGCTCGTACCGGACACAGCAGCATTTGTGATCTGTCACCTACTATACGATCATCCCACAATGCTGCTGCAACTCTTCTTAAGTATGACAAGACGACGTGAATTGACCATTGAGGAGACATCTTGTTTCTAAAAGACTGTTGCTGAGCGCAAGAGATGCCCTCAACAGAACTTTCTTATGAATGTCCGGATAGTGCTGAGGCAGATGATTCAACAAGAAGCCCCTCCTCTCCTTGACAAGAACATAGTACAGCCAGCTGAAATGTAAGTCTGGTATGCAAACCCCATCGAAACCTAAGTGAAGAGGTTGTCAAACAGTCCAGGATCTGAGAAACATCCTTCAACTCTCACTACATCCACATAAAGTGGGACAAGGCCTCCCACTGGCTGTGAAAGGTGTCTTCCAAATATACACGAATCAGTGAAGGAACCCAATAGAGAAAAACCTCAACTGACTCATAAACCGGAACTCGGACTCCAGCAGAAGAGTTACCCGCTACCTCATACAGAAAGTAATCCTAGCCTAGAGTCATCTTTCCCAAAAACTGCCCAACTCAGCTGAAACCAGATGTTTGAGAGACTACTGGTTTAGCTGAATGCAACATATCAAATATTACTTGAATTAACTGTGAGATTCCTCCAAAGCCTGGACTGCAGAAAGAGAGAATGGACAAAGTCCACCATCCGTTTCTACTCGCTTTCCTTCTCCGGAGAAACAAAAACCCACAACTAGCACCCGATTCTCTCTTCAAGGGTATCTATCCTCTGTCAGACCTGTCCGACTGGACTGGAATGGGGAAAGGAGAAAGGATAAACCCCCATAAGAGCAGCACCCCAAGAACCCAGAACTTACTACACCTGGCTGCTCGATACCAAACTGACATACAGGATCCCATCATATCTGAGCCACTCGGAGGCTTGCGGTTCTCCATGACCCCCGGCACCCATTAGGGCTGGTTCTAGAATAGGCAGGGATGGCTGAAAAAGAACTATTAGAATCAACAATACTACGACTACCACTACATATTTCTATTTTTAGTTAAATTATTCGTCAGGCTAGACTTACTAGATGATAACCTGTCCCCTAATTTCTTGAATAACTAACTCTAATGCTTCCTTGTCTCCTGACCATGACAAACATCTCTGACTGGTACTACACTGAACCTTCCTATACAATATAACAAGAGAATGTCGATCATGTGTGAGGGTACTCATCTTATGCTTGCAGGGCGTGCAGAACCAATGAACACCATGTCCAGCAGTAGAAGGCTCGATCATCAAACTGAAGATGATGCAGAAGCCGACGCATTTGCAGACAGCGACGTTTATTTTCTAACTTATCCATAGCGAGTACAAAGTACTGATCCAAAGTCAAATAGGGAGAAAACAGTCCAAAATCATAATCTGATATCCAAAATATGAAAACTCTTTAAATGGGGTCGGGCTAAAAGACCAAAAGTTTGCCTGTAGTGGGACTAATCCACACAGCATGGCAAACAAGAATCAATTGAGGAAAGAGGCCTCTGGTGGCTGGTATTTGCAGCAGTGTTGCCAACGGTAACACATGTAACTAATTTGACTAGATTACCCCCTTAATGGGTAAATATGTGGGGATATAGTTCAGGCTGGTCAGTGACCAGGGCTAATTCAGGTGTTCAGGAAGTGTATTGCAATACTAATATTAAACCTCATAACCATTACAAACAGTCCCAGTTATTGGCCAAGGTTCCATTCTGACAGCTTGATAAAGTGAAAATCGCCAATATCCATAAAACTGGCGATTTTGGCACCAATAACCGGTTAATGGCACCTCTGTTAGGCATGTCCCTGTGCCAATACTCTATTATCAGCGTCAATAACTGGAGATTGGTGCATTTTAGCCCAGAATATTGGCACCAAAAATCGCAGATTTTCAGCGCTAGGCGTGTGGCATAAAACCAGATCACCATAACTGGGGACTGTTAGTACTTAGTTTCATCACTGAAATGTTTCTAGAGACGCCGGCCCAAAATTAACTGGTTGGTTTCAACCTTCCACTGCAGACCCCATACTGCAGCAGTAACTGATCATGATACAGAGCTGGGGATTTTTCATCGCCCTTGGGATACGTGAACCCCCGCCATACAAGTGGCATTCTACGACACTAACCACTATACCAGCGGACCAAACTTTACCTTGCCTCACATCAGGAAATGGATCATAAACATATTCCCAATTATTCAAGCCCTTTAAATTCATCTAATATGTACATAAATACCCCCATGCCAGTTCTTACAACTAACTACCATAACCTGATTTGACTTTTCTTCCTTGCCACTTGATGCACAATTCTACATAAATGTTATCTTACTAAATCCAGGACACAGTATATTTGAGGTTCAGGATTTTTCTGTTAAGCATGCATGCTATATCTACTCAAAAGAATAACAAGGAGAATACCGAAAGAAGTTATATCAAGTATACTTACAAAATGGTCTTGATAGACAAAGTCATCCAGAAGACTGTTGTCACTGCCATAACCATACATCCAGTATTCATCATCTAAGCTATCTCCAGAGAAAATTGAATCAGCTGAAAAGAAATCTATGCATTAGGAAAGTAAAATAGTTAAAAGTACATAACTGAAAAAATAAACATTGCCACCTACCACTAACACAAGACATTTTTAAAAGACCTAGAGGGAATTAGAATTAGTTCAAAGGAGTGAAGTAACTTGAGTGTGTCACACTACCTAGATTGTAAATACATAACACTGTAGCAATGTATACTCTTGAAGCTTTACAAATGAAATAATCATGTATGGCTAAAATATACTACGATGAAACTCAATTTTCAAAAACAAACAGCAAACACAAAGCCCTATGGGCCATTAAATATTCAGTTTCTTCTCTCTTACCAGTAATGAGCATACAAAATGGAAAGAGATTAAAGAATGTTAATTGCCTGCAAACGAATAGCTTTTTCACCACATCCCCATAATGAATTTTATGTAACAAAGCCTATTTCAATATATTTTAAACCCTTCAGGACCTTGATGTTTCTATGACGTCATGGAGGGTGCGTGACGCTCCCCGTGATGTATATATGTCGTCATGACCCCATAGCACAATAGGAAAGCTTGTAGTGTTGGGGTTGTCTCCTATTGGTTTTTGCAAGCATTGGGGAGCTATACAAACACACACTAAGCTCCTCCTGCTTTTCTTTCAGCCAATCATGGACATTCCTGGCTATGATGTCACAGCCTCCTCATCAGTTGATGCAGAGTCATGGTTGAGTTCACACGTTTTTTCACGATTTTCTTCTTTTTCTCTGATGATTTTTTTTGTTTTATTTGCATCTTTACTGTGAAACCATGAGTGAGAACAGTGATATTTCTTCTAAAGAATATGTTCCTTCTGAGGAAGAGTATGAGAGTAGTGACAAGCTCTAGAGTGATGAAATAAGTGACAATAAACGTGGAAGAACAAGACTTCATGACGTTTTTTCAGGGATAAATCGAGCGCTTGGGGATGCATATAATTTTTTTTTTTTCATGATAACATGATGAAAACTCTTTGTTCATGGGCTAATGAAAGAGCTGCATTATTTTTTCAAGAAAATCCCCAAAAAAAGGGGAAATTCATGGGTTGGTATGGCGAGAAGTAAAAGTAAATGTATAGTATGCACATGTGTATATATGACTTCACATTCATTTCCGATGCTAGTAAAACCTTTTCTTTCAGGGTTAAACAGACTTCAGGGTAAGCTGGGAAAATGCAGGATGCAGCATCTCACTGATTATGCGTCATGCAGTACCGAAGGGGCTACAAGGCTTGCTAACCCCCTAGGTCTTAAAAAACAAAATACATATTCAATTTCTAGGTTGTAATTTATATTAAAAATAAAAAAATACAAGGAGTTACAGTTAATTTAAGAGAAAAATTTGGAGCAAAATTATTTTCCCTAATGCTAAATTTAATTTCAATAGTTACAATATAAACCTTTAAAGTTTCATTAAATTTTATGTAATTATCTTTGAAATATAGATTTTTACTTC